>NC_045448.1:35775520-35873868 GCF_002776525.5 Piliocolobus tephrosceles | reverse complement strand
CTTCCTTCCTTCCTTCCTTCCTTCCTTCCTTCCTTCCTTCCTTCCTTCCTTCCTTTCTTCCTCTCTTCCTCTCTTTCTTTCTCTCTCTCTCTCTCTCTTTCTTTTCAGTCTTGCTCTGTCACCCAGGCTATAGTGCAGTGGCAAGATCTCAGCTCACTGCAACCTCCATCTCCTGGGCTCAAGCAAGTCTCCTGCCTCAGCCTCCCAAGTAGCTGGGATTA
The DNA here is from genome assembly GCF_002776525.5 of Piliocolobus tephrosceles. Classification (NCBI taxonomy): domain Eukaryota; kingdom Metazoa; phylum Chordata; class Mammalia; order Primates; family Cercopithecidae; genus Piliocolobus; species Piliocolobus tephrosceles. The sequence goes on along the minus strand of NC_045448.1, from coordinate 35,873,647 downwards.
CAGGTGCCCACCACTGCACCTGGCTAATTTTTGTAGTGTTAGTAGAGATAGGGTTTTGCCGTATTGGCCAGGCTGGTCTTGAACTCCTGACCTTAAGTGATCTGCCTGCCTCAGACTCCGAGAGTGCTGGGATTACAGGTGTGAGCCACTGTACCTGGCCCAGATTTCTTGTTATATTCAGCCAAGCCTAATTCCAACTCATATACTGGATGTGACACAGACATATATCATGTGAGTACAGTGGAGAGCAGTGTCAGCGAGGCAGGCAGGGAAATTCAGGAAATGAATCATGGAGGGGGAAATTTGTGAGCTGGGGAAGGAAGGTAAAAGAAAAAAAAAACGGACACAGACAACACTTCTGACACCAAATGTGTTGGTTCCCTGCTCCCCCCGCCCTCACCCCCGCCCAACACCAGCCCCCCCGGCACCCCCCCCTCCCCGCGCCGGCAACCAATCAATTCAACCCTGGGTGAATAGTGAGTGAATGTGCTACCATTCAACTTAATTCTGGCCCTAACTGCTAAGCGTTAGTTCAGACTCCACAGGTTAAGGATCAGTCCCACAAAACTGCCCCATTTAGATTCCAGTCTGGCCTCGGGAACTTCAGATCTACCAGCTTCAATCGGGGGTTCCAAGACTGCCCCCTTTGATTTGATAATTTGCTATTGTGGCTCAAAAAACTCAGGGAATCACTTACTTCTATTTACTGGTTTTGTATAAAGGATATTACAAGGGATAAGGAGAAACAAGCAGATGAAGAGGTACATAGGGCAAGGTACGGGGCAGGGGCAGGGGCAGGGGCAGGGAGTGTCCATGCCCTCCAGGCACATCATCTTCCCAGCACCTCCATATGTTCATCAACCCAGAAGCTCTCTGTACCCATTTTTAAAAAAGTTTTTATGAAGGCTTTATTACATAGCTATGCTTGATTAAATCGTTGGGCATTGATGATTAAAGTCAGTCTCCAACTCCTCTCTTCCTCCCCAAGAGGGAAGGTGGGGCTGAAAATTTCGACCCTGAAATCACATGGTTGGTTCCTCTGACAACCTGCTTCCATCCTCCTATAGTCATCTCATTAGCATAAACTCGGGTATGGTTGAAAGGGGCTTATAATGCTCCTCTCATCCCTATCATTCAGGAAGTTACAAGAGTTTTAAGAGCAGAGACATAATGTTGTGCCAGGAACTGGGGATAAAGGTCAAAAACGTATTTATTATTATGTCACAAGATCACAGAAGGAAGAAATGGAATTGAGAAGGCACCAAAAATTAAGGTCATTTCTATTATATAATTTTCTGATGGCTTTACTGATATCAACTATCACGGTGACACCAAAAACTACCTCATATTCATACTGGCCATTATGTGCAAATGCCTGCTTTGGAGAGTTGATTCCTAAAAAACAGTGAAATGTTAGAAAAACAGATTTTCTTAGGTTCAGCAAGTCTAGGCTAAAGTGTTTCCTCCCTGGTCCTCATTAATTGTGATTTATGACTTGTTATCTAATATATCTGACCCTCAATTTTCTCATCTATAAATTGGAATAAAAACATTTGACCTACAGGCTCTTATGAGAAATAAATGAGATAATACATGTAGAAGTACCTAATGGAAAATACATGAGAAATTCATCTAGAATTAAATGAGGTATAAATGAGACATGACAAACAAATGTAGACATTACAGGTAGAAGTGCCTTAACACCCTATTATGTATTAGAAATTCAATAAATGTTATTTCTCTTCCATTCTTCTTATGGGGAGGGAAAGGCAATTCTTAATGCAATTTTTTAATGCTTTGCTGTGTGTAGCATATCATGTTGCAATATACTAAAAAGCCAAACTTGTGTGTTTAAAATATTGCTTCAGAGCAGATAATATTTGCTTAAAGGGGTTGATAGGCATATTTAGAGCTTCTGGGGCCTGCTCAGTTCAGTCAGCTTAAGAGTATATTTATCTTTCAGGTGTTAAAAGGAAAATATTAATACCTGAAGAACTTCTTTAAAATATCCTGGGAAATACAAAATACATATGGGAAAAAGCTATATCCATAACTGTAGCCAACCGTGTTATTTTTCACTTACATCTTGTTATAGACTAGTTTTTTCTAAACATAGTTTGGCTCCCAATGGAAAAAATATAGATACTCTTAGGCTTAGCTTGACCATTTGGTTAACATGATTAGGAAATAGGATATCTGCAAAATATTATATTGCTTACTTTTAGTAACATTTTCTTTCTCCGAATGTAGCTTAGGACCTGGGAGTAATTAGGGAATCCTCACACTGTATCATGTCTCTCCATTTCATTTAGAAGCTTCATCTTCTTTCCTACCCCAGTCTCAGATTTTTCCACATTTTGAGCATAATTCCTTTCTTGGATTGGAACTATGTAATTTGTGACTTGAGTAATGCAGAGTAATATTTTATCTTTGATTAATGACCTTCAAAGCTTTCCTAGTTATCGTCTCTAGATCCCAGTTAAAGGTGCCCAAATAAACTGCCACATGGTTCTGATTTGGAACCCACTTGTTTATTTCTGTGACAATTTCCTCTATTCCCTTTGACTTGAGCCACCTTTACTTAAAGCACTTGCCCCACTCTAGGTTTGCAGAAATCACTTAGCTCCCAGTGGGAAAAATAGAGATTCTTGGAGACCTGTCTTATTCTGACTATTAAGATGGTTTTAATAATCAGGCCATGTGCTACATTTAACTAGATTTCCTATTCATTTTATTAGGCGTGAGTACATTTCTTGGTTTTCTTCTTTAGATCTTCATAAAGTCTCTTTTATTCTGTGCATTTCACATGGGAAGTGGCTTTCCAACTTTGTATCCCAATGCACTTCTTTTGTGTTTCATCTACCTGACTCTGACTTCTGATCTGTATTTCTTTTAGTGCTAATGTAAGGGCCTGCCTTTTGCTCACCGTGAATATACTTGAAATCAACTACTTGTAACTAGCCATGGCTGATGGTATGCCCTTAACCTTGCTTGAATGAGGAAGAGGAAGACTGCTCCAAGTAAATCTTCCTCCTGCCAGATTCTGGCCACTTCTGATTTAATCCACACTCTTGACTGAACCCCTGCTCTGAATTTTTTGACTTAACTGATTTTGTTATGTTGGATTCTTCAACTTTCATGACTGTACTCATAAGAATAGATAATGAGCTTGAATAATTATATTGTTTTATGTGCATACAGGAACAAAAGATTAAAAATGTTAAAGTGTAGCTAAGCAGTGTCTAAATGTGGCCTTTGGCAAAGCTGTAATGCAAGTCAAGTGTCTTTTTTTTTTTTTATACTTTGTTCTAGGGTACATGTGCACAACGTGCAGGTTGTTACATACATATACATGTGCCATGTTGGTGTGCTGCACCCATTAACTCGTCATTTACATTAGGTATATCTCCTAATGCTATCCCTCCCCCGTCCCCCCACCCCACAACAGGCCCTGGTGTGTGATGTTCCCCTTCCTGTGTCCAAGTGTTCTCATTGTTCAATTCCCACCTATGAATGAGAACATGCAGTGTTTGGTTTTCTGTTCTTGTGACAGTTTGCTGAGAATGATGGTTTCCAGCTGCATCCATGTTCCTATGAGTGCCCTTCCATCTCCTCCTGAGGTGGTCCTTCTCTTTTTCTCCCTTTGCTCTCTAAACCATTCTGTAATCCCTAACTGCCCCAGGTCGTCCCAGTTGGAAGTTGACGGGAAAACTTTTCTATACTGAGCTGTTAATGATAGCCTTTTAATTCTCCTAGGATATTTGTGTGATGAAAGAGCACTACAGGAAGGATACTTGAGAAATGTTCAGGTTGCACCTTCTACTGCATTACTTTACAGAAAAATATCTCCCATATGATTTGATTCAAACGACTAAATTGATTAACCAAAAGTTAGGAGGATAAACATATGGTTATTAACCTTTTTACTTTAAAAAGAAATGACACACAAAAATGGATCATGCATCACTATCATTTTATAAATGAAAGAAAATCTTAAGAAAAAAAGAGACAACATAATCTCAGAGTAAAGGACAGTGTTTTTCATGAAAGAATATACATTGTTAATTCCCAATGTGGAACACTTACATGAAATTTTGTTTTGTATGTGTTTTTGTGCTGTAAGTATTTTCAGTTGATATATTTAATAGTAATGTAAATAAAAAAGGAATAAAGGAAAGAAGAAAGGAAGGAAGAAAAAGAGAAATAAAGTAAAGAAGTGTGAAAGGAAAATAAATATGGGGGCTCGCAAATCACAAAGCTAAAGGGAAAGTCAAGCGGGGAACTGCTTAGGGCCAACCTGCCTTCCATTCTATTGAAAGTCACCCCTCTGTTCACTGTGATAAATGCATATCTGGTTGCCTCCTTTGGAGAGGCTAATCAGAAACTCAAAAGAATGCAACCGTTTTTCTCTTACCTACCTATGACCTGCAAGCCCCCTCCCTGCTTCAAGTCTTCCTGCCTTTGCTTTGAGTTGTCCTGCCTTTCCAGACAGAACCAATGTTTATCTTACATATGTTGATTGATGTCTCATGTCTCCCTAAAATGTGAAAAACCAAACTGTGCTCTCACTGTTGTGCCCGAAGTCACGAGACCCCAGTAAGTGACCACCAGAGTCCAGAGTCAAAGCCAAATTGCCGGGGTCGCTTTATTACGAGTTCGAACCTGGACCTCTCCGCTTTATACAATGGCAGGTAAAGAGAGAGGCCCCGGCTGCTGTTTTAGGGTTTCTTTTATAGTGAGGTACAAACAAGTTACAGAGAAACAGTAGTTATAAGCTTATTATTGGTTGACATTTAAAGTTGAGCATTCGGCAGTTTCTGATTGGTTCCCGCCTTTTTCGCAACCTCAAACGGCTGGGGGTTTTCCAGATAAGTTGTTTGTGTAAGCTCGGGGGGTGGTCACATGCATGTATGTTTAGAAGTTTTTCTCTTAGGGGCTTTCTATCTCATCACTACCTTGGGCACATGTCATCAGAACCTCCTGAGGCTGTGTCATGGGTACGAGTCCTCAATCTTGGCAAAATAAACTTTCTAAATTAACTGAGACCTGTCTCAGATTTTTGGGATTCACAGAAAAAAGAAAGAAAAGAAAGTGAAAACCAAATGTTCAGTTTTCTCCAGGACACTAATTTTTAAAGTCACACACATTGTTGAAAATCTAATTGCAGGTGGGTCTATTTATGATAATGTAGGGGCCAAGGGCCCTCTGAAAGTTTGCTGGAAAAGAGAATCGACTCACAAACGCAAATAAATACGAGAAAAGGCATACACATTTATTTCATTGGAGGATCCTTCAGAATGAAGACTCAAACCTCCAATAGGGTACAGAAAGAATGTGGGCTCAGAGTGTACCAGGACAAGCCATTGACAAAACTCCTCAGACACCAAAATAAAGAAGGAAGGAGTTTATTCAGCCGGGGGCATCGGCAAGACTTCTGTCTCAAGAGCCGAGCTCCCTGAGTGAGCAATTCCTGTCCCTTTTAAGGGCTCACAACTCTAAGGGGGTGCGTGTGAGAGGGTGGTGATTGATTGAGCAAGCAGGAGGTACGTGACTGGGGGCTGTATGCCCCAGTAATTAGATTGGAACAGAACAAGATAGGGATTCTTCACAGTGCATTTCTATACAATGTCTGTAATATATAGATAAGAGAATCAATTAGGTCAGGGGTCAATCTTTAACTACCAAGCCCAGGGTGTGGCGCCGGGCTGTCTGCCTGTGGATTTCATTCTGCCTTTTAGTTTTTACTTCTTCTTTCTTTGGAGGCAGAAATTGGGCATAAGACAATATGAGGGGTGGTCTCCTCCCTTAAGAGCATGGCCAAAAACAGGTCTTACTGGCGTGACAGGTTACAGGAGAGGCTTGGCTAGTACAAGTGGCCTTGTTATGTAGACAAAGCCTCACTGGTAGTAGCCTTCAGAGAGAATAGATGGTAAATGTGTCTTTTCAGACTTCAAAAGGTGTCACTTTCAGTTAATTTCTCCTAGATGTGGGAAAGACCTAGAAAGGGAATGCCTAACTACATTAATGATGATTATCTACATATACAAATTTCCCCCACAAAAGACAGTTTTGCAGGACAATTTCGGTCTGCTGGCCCTGTGGCAGCCATCTTAAAATAGTTCAAAAAATATACTTTGGGGTAAAATATATTGATGTCCTTCAATAGCAATGGTAAACTTTATCTGAGTCCTGTGCTCCTAGAAAGCAAGGATGGTTGAAAAATTAATCCCCTGCTTTTCTGTTCTGAGAAATGGCTAGGTTGATAACTAAGACCCCTGGGATGACCTAGCATATTGCCAGGTGTTATCTATTTGCACCCTTCTTCAACTACTCTCTTGTTTTATAAAACCCTAGGTTCTCTCTCTCCCATCTTTGACACATTCCTCATTAATGAACGTTCTAATGCAAGAGTCCTAATGCAACGTCCTAATGCAACGTCTAATGCAACGTCCTAATGCAAGAGCTGAACAAAATAATCTCTTTAATTGTCTATGTATTTTGTCTCTCACAGTGAAAATATTGAAATTCACTCTCACACACCCATTTCTGTTATAATTCAAGTATTCTTTTTGAACCAAGAAAAGTCAAGGAGTAGCTGCTTTGTCTCTTTTCTTCCTGCTGAGAGAGAACAAAAGTTGGCAAGGCGACTGGCTACTGCTGGCTCCAGGTGGCCCTGTAGACAATGGATATTCAGCCAGGGCTGACTGGTTATTTACTCAGTATGGAACAGGCAGGTATTTTGCTGATGAGAATGCCATACGGTAGTGTTTTTTTTCTTATTTTTCACCCATAGGTTGAGGGAGAGGCTTCTGTAAGCAGAAAAAAAAAATCGCTCCTTGAGACTTTACATTAGAATTCAGTTTATTAATGTGATAGTTTAAAGCTTCATTTCCTTTAAGCCTTTAAATTTGGCATGTCAATTTTATTATACCATTTTTAAATCTAGTAAACTTTAAGGATCACTGGGCGGGGGGGGGTTTAATAACATTCAATAAACTGAAATTGAAATGAGTAAACTTATTTAAATAATCAGTTTCATTTACAATTCTCTATTAAAAAATTTTTAAACCTTTTAAAATATGCATACATTCTGTCATCTCCTGACTTTACAAAGGCTTCCAAAGTACAAAGTAAATTTGATCATCTATATTTCTAAGTATTGCCAGCATTGAAAAACACTTTTTCACTGTGAATATAGCTGTACTATTCCAGGTAAGTTGTGGTTATCATCCCACAAGAACTGGGATAGCTTCTTGGCCTAAGGTTTTTCACCTTCTACCACTGAGAAAACATATATTCTGGCTTCTTGCTGCTTTTACAACAGCAATTTTTAGTCTAATTGTAACTGAAACACAGATTCAGTTGCTGGCCACTTGCAGAGTTCAATTAACAAGAGTGAAGTCTGGTGTAGAGAAAGTGACTTTTTATTCCAAAGCTAGCTCAGGGGAAGAAGTACAGGCTTTCTGCGTAAATGGTACCACCTTCTCTTTGGAGCAGAAAGCAGGTGCTTTTGAAGGGGGCTTGTCATGAATGGCACACAGGGAAGGAAGTGAGCAGGTGGAGGGTCCCTGTGCTAGCTTTGCTGCCTTATCTACCAGATGGTCAAGCTGGTGACTGCTGGTGCCTTCATGGGCAGGACTAGGTTGTAAAAGCAGCTGAAAACTCTCCAGGTGGGAGAGTTGCAGAGAGAGCATACTCCGGGTTGTAGATTGGCTATTGTTTCTTGGGGCAACCACCTGATGAGTGAGAGTTTCATAGCAGACATACTTTGGGTTGTAAACAAACTGTTATCTCTTGGGCAGTCCCTTGGTGGGAGGGAGCTCTGCTCTGGAGCTTCAAAGCATATAGTTAGATGAATGTACCCTATGGGAGGTGTCTGGTGAAGGGGAGGTAAAAGATTATAACTTCTAAAGGGCTAAGTAGGAAGTGGGGAACAGGAGGAAAAAGAAAAGGGAAAAGTCAAGAAAATAAAAAACAGTAACTCATTCTTTTTTAGAAAAATGGGGGTACTCAGTTACATAAACTCTTCAAATTCAATCGGTTTCTGTTTTAAGTTATAGATTACCATTTTTTTTTTTTCTGATTTGAGTCTGCAAAATCTCAAAGAGCTTGTAGATAACTTCCTTTAACAATCTTTCACTTATTAATTGAATAAGAGATTTTTTTTATGTTCTTCCTCTCTGCCTAGCCATCGCTGTTTTGTGGATATTAAAAAGACCTGCAATTACCATTGTCATGTGCGTCCCTGTGAAGAGACCACCAGACAGGCTTTGTGTGAGCAATAAAGCTTTTTAGTCACCTGGGTGCAGGCAGGCTAAGTCTGAAAAGAGAGTCAGCGAAGGGAGATAAGGGTGGGGCCGTTTTATAGGATTTGGGTAGGTAAAAGAAAATTACAGTCAAAGAGGGGTTGTTCTCTGGCGGGCAGGAGTGGGGGTCACAAGGTGCTCAGTGGGGGAGCTTCTTGAGCCAGGATGAGCCAGGAAAAAGACTTTCACAAGGTAATGTCATCACTTAAGGCAAGGACCAGCCATTTCCACTTCTTTAGTGGTGGAATGTCATCAGTTAAGGTGGGGCAAGGCATTTTCATTTCTTTTGTGATTCGTACTTCAGGCCATCTGCGCATATACGTGCAAGTCACAGAGGATGCTATGCTTGGCTTGGGCTCAGAAGCCTGACAACCATTATACACAGTGGCCAAGATCTGGAATCAACATGAGTGTCCATCAATGGCTGAATCAATGAAGGAAATGTGTGTGTGTGTATATAGTATTACATACTATATTTATACATATATAAATATATACTACATAAATACAATAAAAATGCCATATTTATACATATATTTATATGTATATATACATGTATATGTATATACATATATGTATAAACAAATATATAAATGTATAAACATACAAATGTATATAAATAATGTATATATAATATATGTATATAAATAAATATATAATATGTATACAAATGTGTATATATAATATGCATACATAAAATGGAAATATAAATATATAATATGTATATATAATGTACATATAAATAAATGTATATATAAATATATAAAAATAAATATATAAATGCATAAAATATATACATATATGTATAAACAAATAAATTTATACATATATGTATAAATATAGTATTTATATAAATACAAATAAATATATAGTTATTGATTTGTTTTTCTAAGACCACCAGAGCGCGTACAAAAGAACCAGCGGGTAGGCAAGTGTAGGAGCAAAACTGCAAGTTTATTTGGGTAACCTAAGGTGTGGGGGAGAAGTCTGTCGGCCTCCGGCGAAGGAGGCCGGCAGAGTCCCCCCGTGGGGCTCTCGGACGGAGTTCCCACAGTCCCGACATCCCGACAGGAGTGGGGCTGTGAGAAGGCCAGGTGGCTCACTGGCCGAGAGCGGCTTTTCTAGGAGTGGGAGGGCAATAGGCAGGGCACGGGCGTGTCGGGGGGCGTTCCACAGGTGCGACCAGGTAAATCTTCGTCTCTTCGGATTGACGTCACCTGGCACATGCCCAGTTGATCTGCACCCTCCCTGGGCGCCGGCTGCATTTTCGCACGCGTGGGAAAGGTTAGTGAAGAAGAACCCGGAAATGCGCCATCCTGCCTCCGTTCGTCCAAACAGTCCAACCTTTTATTGATAACAGTGATAAAGGGGTGCCGTGGTCTGTCTGGCTACTTCCTGCTGTTAAGGGGCGTTGTTAAAGTCGGGGCCTATGGTTGATATTTGGACGCACAGATGAAAAATAAAATAAGGCACAGTATTAGTATAGGAATGAGGAATGGAAGCATTTGTTGGAATATGGACAAAACCCAGAAGGATGGTCCTGGCAAGGTTGGGGAGTATGAGATAGTTAAGAAAATTTGGTAAGTTTGAGGCGAGTGGGGGAAAGCCAAACTGATTTCCACTGATTGCTTTCGGTAGGGGCCCTTTTTAGCTGGGAATGAGGAACGAGTGCGCAAAGTATTTGTTGGCCAGGCAGCAATTAAGGAGTGGAGTTTTTCGTGGAGTGGATGGCTTTCCACTTACTCCTACTACAGAGATATCAGATGGAAGGCTAGGTCCAGAGAAGGACGGCAAAATAGAATAGGTAGCCTCGCTGTCGATTAAAAAATTAATTGTCTTACCCGCTACCAGGAGAGTTACCCGCAGCTCAGCGAGGGTGATGGGGGTCCCTGAGTCTCGGCACCTTCAGTTGTCGTCGTCCAGATGTAGGAGCTGGAAGGAGCTCCCAGGATCCTGGGAAAGGGGGTCACGTGGAGGCGCAGCACCTGTTCTCAGGGTGGGGCAATCAGACTTCCAGTGTCCTCCCTGCTGGCAAGCAGGGCAGGGGGTTGCTGGTGGACGAGGGTTAGGACATTCACTGGCCCAATGTCCTGATGCCTTGCACTTATAGCAAGGCTGCGTTGGGGCTCGGGGACCTTGCGGACACCTGTTGGCATAGTGTCCTGCCTTGCCGCACTTATAGCAGGCAGGCTCCTTTTGTAGCTTTGGAGTCTGTGGGGTGTGTGCTCTCTGGTCTGGGGTTAGGACTGGGCTGTAAAGCTGCTGCTAGGAGCTGTAACTTCTGTTTGAGGCGAGCCTGCCATCTCCTCTCTGGAGTTATAGACCTTAAAGGCTAATTTAACTAGGTCTTATATTGGTGTCTGAGGACCATCCTCTACCTTTTGAAGTTTTTTACGAATGTCAGGAGCTGATTGAGAAATGAAATAAGACACCAAAATGGTGGCCCCTGTGGGGGAGGCTGGATCTAACCGGGTATACTGGGTTAGAACCTCAGTCAGTTTAGGGTAGAGGTTAGGATAACCTGGAGGTCATGCCAAGTTAAGTCATAGGCCTGACAAAGGTGTCTAAATTCCTTTATGTATATGGTAGGATTAGCTGAGAAATCACCTAAACGCTTCTCAATTTTGGAAAGATCGGCCAATGAAAAAGGGACATGTACTCTGACTACCCCCTCCGCCCCAGCTACCTCTCGCAAAGGTGCTAACACTGTAGGAGGGTGTGGGCAGAGATAGGGGACTCAAGACCGCCAATTGGGGGCCCCGAAGGAGGCACGGGACCGAGTGGATTACTAGTAGATAAGGAGGAGGAAGGAGAAGTCTGGATGGGGGGAGGAGGAGGAGTCTGGGCAGGAAGGGAGGGAGTGGAGAGAAGGAGGAGTATAGGGACGAGAGCTTAAGGCCCAAAAGCCTTGTATGTAATTAATTTCAGACCACTTGCCTAGCCGCTGGCAGAAATTGCTGAGGTTGATCACGCCACAGTGGAAAGGAAAATTAACCGCTTCCTCCTAAGGTCTTGTTCGAGCTGTAAGGTTTTTAAATTGGCTAGGAGGCACCCTAAGGGGTGCTCTTTGGAAATTTGGACTGGGGGGGGTTTCCCATTTGTTTCCTCTTTACTTACACAATGGACACAATGGAAATGGAAGTGGATCTCTGTCTGGCTTCAAAGTGTCCTTTGGAACCAGCAGAGACAGACTGGAGGCTCATGGAGCCAAAGTGGAGATTACCTTCAGGCGGACGTCTCTGTCCTGAACGGGTCTCCCGAGCCACTTGGTGGCTCAAAATGAACCTCCGACCTGCACAGGATTTTTGGCCGAGGGAGGTAAAGAGGAGACAAGGGCACTTACCCCAGAGAGGCCATGAGAGTGAGGGAAGTGGGTCTCAGGTCCTGGTCCATCTGCGGCGTGGGAGCAGGAGGAGGTTCCTCAACCCCTAGAGGCCTGAGGAGGGGTCTCCTCCGGGGTTTCGGCACCAACTGATTTGTTTTTTCTAAGACCAGCCCAGCGGGCACAAAAGAACCAGCGAGTAGGCAAGGGTAACAGCAAAACTGCAAGTTTATTTTGGTAACCTAAGGTGTGGGGGAGAAGTCTGTCGGCCTCCGGCGAAGGAGGCCAGCAGAGTCCCCCCGTGGGGCTCTCGGGCAGGGTTCCCGCAGTCCTGACATCCTGACAGGAGTGGGGCTGGGAAGTCCGCGTGGGACCTTGGCGAGAGCGGCTTTTCTAGGAGTGGGAGGGCAATAGGCAGGGCACGGGCATGCCGGGGGGCGTTCCACAGGTGCGACCAGGTAAATCTTGGTCTCTTCGGATTGATGTCACCTGGCACATGCCCAGTTGATCTGCACCCTCCCTGGGCGCCAGCTGCATTTTCGCGTGCGCGGGAAAGGTTAGTGAAGAAGAACCCGGAAATGCGCCATCCTGCCTCCGTTCGTCCAAACAGTTATATGTATAAATATATTGTCTATACTATATATGTATATATGTATATATTATATCCATATATGTATATATTATATCCATATGTATAAATATATTGTCTATACTATATATGTATATATTATATCCATACTATATATACATATATACCATATATGAATATATGGTATATATGTATAAATATGTATCAATAAATACATATATAAATATAGTATTTTGTATTTATATAATATATAGTATTTTATACAACAAAGTATTATATATATATACAAACACACACATACAATGAAATACTGTTTAGCCTTAAAAAAGAAGATTCTGTTATTTTCAACAACATGGATGAACCCAGAAGACATTATCTTAAGTGACATAAGCCAAGCACAGAAAGATAAACACTGCATGATCTCACTCCAGTGTGAAATCTATAATTAAAATGTTGAACTTGTAGTAGAAAGTAGAATGGTCACCTCCAAGGGCTGTGTGGTTGGCAGGGAAAAGTTGGGAGCTGTTGGACAAAGGATATAACATTTCAGTTAGACAGAGAGGAGGAATGAGTTCAAGAGGTTTATTGTATAACATGATGACTATAGTTAATAAGAATGTATTTCGTTCTCGACAGTTGCTGAGAGTAGATTTTACGTGTTCTCACCACAGAAGAAAGGATAGATCTGTGAAATAATGCATATATTAATTAGCTTGATTTAGTGTTTTCATAATGTTGCATATTTCAAAATAAGAACTTGCATGAGATAAATAGATGGAATTTTTATATGCAATTAAAAATAAATTTAAAAAAAGAAAGAGATTTACAATTGGATTCTGTGTATTTTCCATGACTTGGTATGTCCCTAAGATCACAAATTCTAAGATTCCACTAATTACATCAATCCACACATAGTTCTTCATGGACTAGTGTTTGTAACCCACTGGAGAAGACTATCACAGCCTAGCCCAGTGTGGAAACCCAAGAATCAAAGATTCTAAAAGCTAGGGAGAAGATAGAGAAATGTATGTTGTAGCCTAAATGCCAATGTAATTTTTGGTGTTATACAATCTACAGCCTCATTTCTTGACCTGTGTAATACCTATTAAAAGGTGCATAACAAAAACTCAGTGAAATCACATGCTTGGAAAACTAGTAACTTTTTAATCAAATAAATTGGCAAATTGTATTAGTACAGTTATATTTATCTTTATTTGGATATAAAATAATTCTTTAAAAATAAACATCTAAATTATATTTGATTTTTAAGAAATTTATTATGAATGACAGATGGAATAGATAAAACTATGCAATAAGAGGAGTCCTTCAAATTTTGTGTATGAGTATATGTCACAGAATAAATAGTTTGGGTAATAAACAACCCAACTCTGCTAAATAGACTATGTGACACAAAATATGCATTGCTTCTGAAGTAAATTAAGTATGACTTAGGAGAATGAGCTAAAGAGACAATTTCTGGGACTGAGGGGCTAGAACCTCTTACAATAAATAAAATATATCCTAACAAGCACTCCTTTTTTTCCCCTTCAGGCCTTTCCTATTAAAGTGATAAATGATTACAAAACAAATATTCAGCTACATAACTAAAGAGAGTGAATGGAACCAAGGAACATTTAAAAAGAGTAATTTTCATTCAAATTTACTTCAAACTTCTGGAAACAAAATTACTTTTGGATAAAGTATGAACTTTTAAATCAGAATAGCAAGTGATGAAAAAACCTTTAAATCTGTCTGTCTGTCTTTTTTTTTTTTTTTTGTGATTGCATCTTTTTGGATCCTCACACTTAATCTCACAAGCAAGCTAGACTTACAGCCACAAATCAAATGTTGAGAAGTCCTTGGCTGTCTGAGTCTGCCTGCCCTTACCCAGCCAGCTGGGCTATAAAACACCTGGGCTGATTCTATCCTAGAGGGGAGAAGCAAAGTTGTACAAACCACTATGAGAAATGACTTCACTAGGGAAACTGTTGTGTATCCAAAATTTCTTTGTCTTCCCATTGTCTTTGTGGCATCTGTTCTCTCTCAGCCTCTCACACATTCTCAGTGTCTTCATGTTCAGAGTGCAGAATCATGCTTCCTGATCATAGCAGCAGTTTATCAGTCCAATGGTTTATTAATAGGATTATCAACTCCACCATTCACACAGTCTTCTTAGTTATCTATATCACTCCCTCTTTACTCTGCTTTTTAGAAAAAAATGGTTTTTGTAAATGTATTTTCTATAAAATCATCAGTGATACTTCAGATTGCACAAACAAAATACCGTAGACTAGGGTTCCTAAATAACACACATTTATTTCTCACGGTCTGGAGACTAGAAAGTTCAAAATAAGGTGCCAGCAGGGTCAGGGTTTAGTGAAGGCCCTTTTTTGGCTTGTGGGTGGCTGCCTTCTTGATGAATTCTCATATGGCAGAATATAATAAATTCTCGTCTCTTCTTCTTGTAAGGACAGTCATCCCATCATAGGAGCTCTCGTCTCTTGACCTCCTCTAAGGCTAACTGCCTCCTGAATATCCCACCTCCAGATATCTCACATTTGGCATTGGAACTTCAGCATATAAATTTTGGGTGGACCCATTCAGTCTGTAGCAATCGGTGAATGAGTTAGCCATTTTGTTGTCTTTCCAAGACAATCTATTAAAACTCTCTCCATTAAGTTGTCATTTAAGTATAGCAGGGAGTGGCAGAGAAATGAGTAAGTAACAGGGAGGGGTGGAAAAATTAATAAGTAAAGAAGATATTTTAGCAAGGGCCGTATTTTTATTTAACCCTCTTCATATACATACATATAACCATTCAGGGGACATTCTCCTTTGTCTGGGGCTGGTGCAAAACATGTAAGGTTTGGTCAGAAGCATGCCTCATATTTTTTGTATGTCCTAAACAAAGGGAGAGCTCTACTCTGTCTTTATGCCCAATTACATTTCTAGATAGCTGTCTCAGGGACAAGGTGACTGCCTGCAATAGACTATGCTTCTGCACATTCTAGCCAGAAGTCAGCTATTCTAGTTCTGAAGAGGTAAACACCACCACCTTCTGTGGGCATTTCTAAAAGAAGAATGTGGATGCTTTTTTGGTGTTGGCTTAAGGGAATGAAGAAGAGGACCTGGAAAACACAGCTTAAGAAGCCAATGGCAAGACCTAGAACCATCTAAGCAGAGGAGATTAGACTGGTAGGACTCAGCTGTGGGAGAGACAAGCTGAATAAACAGCTCTAGCAGAGGAGTCCACATCCACAGCGCAGAGTAGGCAGGGATCGGAAAACTGGAATAGAGCTGCCAAGCAAGAAAGAGGAGGTAGAAGACCAAAGTCAGTCTGAGGTTTCAGGGAAGGGGGCTGGTGAATTCCTGGGAATCAGAAAAGTAGGGTAACATAAATATAAACCAGAGCTGAGAAGAGAGGCTCATTGAACTGCCTTTCCAGGCCATTCTCATGGTAGGAGGCAATGCCTGGCAGTAGAGGAAAGGGCAGTAGGTGTGTCCAGGCTGAGAGAGGCCCTACAGAGGATGGCAGTTTTCTGTTAGATAAATCCTGATGTTCTGTGTAGCTAAATCAGCTCATATCCTTCCACCTTCCATAGTCACTAGCTGCACTAGTTAGAGGAATTCTTCAGAGCATTCAGAATAATCAGAACTTTTCATGAGACCAGAGACAGAGGAGAGAAGTGTTCCATGAAACTACCCGTTTCTTTTTTGTTTGTTTGTTTGTTTTGAGACAGAGTCTCACTCTGTCATCCAGGATGGAGTGCATTGGCATGATCTCGGCTCACTGCAACCTCCACCTCCCAGGTTCAAGCAATTCTCTTGCCTCAGCCTCCTGAGTAGCGGGGATTACAGGCACGTGCCACCACACCCGGCTAATTTTTGTATTTTTAGTACAGATGGTGTTTCACCATGTTGGTCAGGCTGGTTTCTCCTGACCTCATGATCTGCCCGCCTCGGCCTCCAACGTGCTGGGATTATAGGCATGAGCCACCAAGCCTGGCCTAAAACTACCCATTTCTGAGAATCAGGGAATCTCAGAGTAGAAGGAGTCTGTACCAGGGAGCAAACTTCCTATACTGAGATCTCTCCTTCAGATCACCTGAAAGCTTTCCTTCCCAAAAGGCAAAAGCCCAGAGTCCACTGGAAGAATGCTGAGCCATGTCCCTTTGTCTTCAGTATTGCTTTGTACCCAAGACATCCTAAGGTAGAAGTAAAGTTAGTTTTGACAGTCTTATAATAGATATATTACTCAATATAAGGCAGGGAGCCTTCTGCTTACTTTAGCTCCTATGACACGCTACCATATGGCATCATTTCCTAGGGCTGTAGTAACTACCACAAAGTGAATGGCTTAAAACAGAGATTTGTTGTCTCACTGTTATGGAGGTTAGAAGTTCAAAAATCAAGATCTTGGCAGTGCCATGCTTTAAAACCTGTAGGGGAGTTTTTCCTTGCCTCTTCCTAGCTTCCAGTGGTTTGCCAGGAAACTTTGGCATTCCTTGGCTTGAGATTCATCACTCCAAACACCTGTCTTCATATGGTGTTCTCCACGTGTGTCTCTGTGTTCACGTGGCCATCTTTTATAATACTCCAGTCATATTGGATTAGGGCCCCATTCCACTCCAGTACAACCTCAACTAGGTAGGTTTAGGTAGTGGGGTTAGAGACTTCAACATATCAATTTGGGGAGATACAATTCAACCCACTACGTCTTACTTGAGGCTGTTCTGGTGAGATGAGATGAGGAAGCACTCTAGTTTCAGCCCTAGTAGCCCCAACACTGCATTTGGGTTATATAAACTGAGGACAGAAGAACTGATTTTATTTTTAGAGGATTTGTTTCCAATATTAACTGAAGTCATTCAGCAATAGTATGACACATAACCCTCTCTTATGGTTGACCCTGGATCCATAGTGAAGGCATATCTCATCAGCTCCTGTGTATTACAGATACTAACGGTGCATACTCTTAAGTCTAGGAGAGTTATACTATACTACAAAGAGGAATATGATTTAAGGAAGGTTTTCAGGTTTCTCCAATATGCCGTCTTGAGCAGCTTTATTTCTAGTTTCAGTATAAAAGTATCTAACGTCAATATCAAGAGTTAGTAGTCAAACGGGAGATGGGCAATGGTGGTGTCTGCTTTGGAGTGCATACTTGTGTCCATCCCAAATGCATATGTTGAAGTCCTAATCTCCAATGTGGTGGTATTTAGAGATGGGGCCTTTGGGATATAACTAGATTTAGATGAGGTCATGAGGGATGACCCTCATGATAAAATAGGACCATATAAGAAGAGACACCAGAGAGCCTACTCTCACTCTCTCTTTCTACTATGTGAGAACATGATGAGAAGGCAGCCATCTGCAAGCCAGGGAGAGGAACATCACTAAAATCTGACCATGCTGGCACCCTGGTCTCAGACTTCCAGCCTCCAGAACTGTGAGAAAATAAGTTTCTGTTGTTTAAACCACCCAGTCCAGTCTATGGTAGTTTGTAACTATGTTAGGCCACTCTTGCACTGTTATATAAAAAAAGTCTGAGACTGGATAATTTAAAAGAAAAGAGGTTTAATTGGCTCACAGCTCTGCAGGCTGTACAAGAAGCATGGCGTTGGCCTCTGCTAAGCTTCCAGGATGCCTTAGGAAGCTTTTACTCATGGTGGCAGGCAAAGCAGGAGCAGACATCTCACATAGCAGGAGTAGGAGAAAGAGTGAGTTGAGGAGGTGCCACACACTTCAAACAAGCAAATCTCATGAGAACTCACTACCATGAGGACAGCAGCAAGCCATTGATCATCTGCCTCCATGACCTAAACACCTCCCACCAAGCCCTAACTCTGACATTGGGGATTACATTCCAACATGAGAATTAGGCACGGACAAATATCTGAACTATATTGGCAACCTAGGCAGACTAAGACATGTTCTATATTCTCATGCTACCTCACAATTTAATTTCTGAGTTTATTTAATATTCTATATTCTCATGCTACTTCTTTATTTAATGGACACTATTAAAGAAGCTTCTTGTAGGCAATAGATGGCTCTTTCATGCATAATGCATTATAATGCTTTACAGTTAACACATAACCCCCACATTTGTATTACACTGTGTATGTCCCTATTTTACAGATAAAAAATGAAAATTAGAAAGTACAGAAAGTTGCTGAACTTTAGTTGAGTTGAAATTTCTCTCACAACCTACTGCTCTTCTCTATTCCCTTGTTTATAGCATAGTCTCAGGGTCTTGAGCATAATTTTGTTAAATTGAATTCTGGCTTAGTCACTATAGAACAACATGTTGTAGACTGTGTGGGAAAAGAGGAGACTGTCAGGGCCGAGTCCAGTAAAAAATGCCGTGCTTAATTTTGTTTCTTGGTTTTCCTTAGGCGTGTACTTGTAATTGGCATTATTACAACTTTACAGATATCATTGTCTCCTAAAATCTGTAGAGGCAACAGAAGTTTGGAAAGGGCAAGAGCAGAGATACTCATCAGCAAAGGCAGGGAAGTCAGGGAGGAGAGAGAATGAGCAGCCCTTTGTGATGGGGAGGCAAGTAGAGTATCTAGAGAGAAGAGTTGTAATTTCACAGGTTCATTATGCACAGCCGGGCTTTTGCCTCTGCTATGGTTCTGTACATTCATCTCTCTGATTGGTAAAGGCCACAGACAGTTTTGTTCTGGTTCATGAGCATGATGAAATGTGTCCCAGCATGGACAAACACATGGAGGAACCTAATCAAGTGGTTATAAGGGTCTCGAAGTACAAATCAGCTCTAAGAGATATGATATTTAAAATAATCTATTATTCAGTTACCAATTGTGTTATTTTTCTTTGTTATAACTAACATCCTAAGCCTAAGTATTTAAAGAGAGATTAAGCAGAGTAACAACATTCTCCTTACTAGATATATATCCTGTATCTTCTTTGGCTCCTTATCTTGAAATTCACAGAGGAAAGGAAAATTTTAACAGAATCAATAGGATCTGGGAAGGAAGATCCAAAGCTAGCCATTGTAGATTCTTTGAGGATTGGGTGAATGTTCCACATTCTGAGAAAGCAAGGTAAATTGGTAGTGATCCTTCCTGTTTGTAAAGCATTGTATTAGGTATCTTTAGGCAGTACTGAGGAAATGAATGCTGTTCCAGACAGTGAATAATTAATAATCTGCAGGTCACTGGAATAATTTAGAATGGGTGGAGCTAGGAAGACCTATTTTCAGAGGGAAGTTTTGAGGACCTTTGTTTCATCAGATCTAATGTGTGTATAGATGATGTAGGTGGGCTGTTAATAATGCAGATTTCTGGAACTCACCCCCAGAATGTGATTCATTATGTTTGAGGAGGGTATTTTAATAATTATCTCGGTGGTTCTGATGAAGATGGACAGAGCTAAAAAACATCAGTTTTGAAAAAAATAGAATCTTATGGTTTGGCTGAAAGAAGCTCTTCTAAATAATAAAACAAGTGGAATAAGATGAATACAAGGTGAGGCACCATAACTTGCTAGGCTAGAGGCAGAAGACAAATGCAATGGATGTGTGAAGAAAATTTAGCCAAACTAATGTAAAATTTGGAATACTTCTTTTTTAAAATCCAAAGTTAATTACTACCTCTATTCCTTCTTCAGTAATTTCCTTAATTTCAGCCTATAAGTTACAATTTTAATATAATCATTACTACCATCACTATTGTTCTGCTGGCTATTTTAATGCTTTTGAAGTCAAGAGACTATTGTTTTTCTTCTCTACCCGGCATGGGACAATGCTCATCAAATATTCACTAATAGTGCAGTTGAGAAATATGGCACAAATGCATAAGGCTGACTTACCTCTTCAGATTTAACCAAAGTTACCACTTCATTTCTTAATTTTTTATTATCATTCATGTCAATTTAACTTCCCTTACATATTTTTCATCTTATTTCTTTCTGTTATATTCTGGATGGTTTTGCCAGGCATTTTCAAATTTATATATTTCCTTTTTTTTGAGATAGAGTCTCTCTCTGTTGTCCAGGCTGGAGCGCAGTGGTGGGATCTCAGCTCACTGCAATCTCCGCTTCCTGGGTTCAAGCGATTCTCCTGCCTCAATCTCCTGAGTACCTGTGTGCCATCACGCCCGGCGACTTCTTGTATTTTTAGTAGAGACGGGGTTTCACCATGTTGGTCAGGCTGGTCTTTAACTCCTGACCTCAAGTGATCCACCCACCTTGGCCTCCCTTACGATTACAAGCATGAGCCATCGCTCCCAGCTACATTTTCTTTCAACTGCATCAGTTTTCCATCTAAGCATCTGTTGAATGTTTTTTAAAAAGTAAAGACTAGATTATGTTTATATTTGATTATTTATACAATTTTCTAAAAAAATTAGTCTGTTAGTTCCCCATAATGTTTTATCCTTATTTTAGGAATTCTCTTCTTTCCTTTTAAAGAAATGTTTTATCCTTGAGACAGAGTCTTACTCTGTTGCTCAGGTTGAGTGCAGCAGCACAGTCTCGGCTCACTGCAACTTCTGCCTCCTGGGTTCAAGTGATTGTCCTGCCTCAGCCTCCCGAGTATCTCACTTTTCTTACCTTGCCTGTATTTGGCACTGAATCTGGGCCCCAGTTCTATTCACAGGCATGATAGACTGGCTCATGCTTAATAAAACTCTGGTCTTTTGGATGCAGATTTTTTGGTTCCTGGTCACAGACTTGGAAATTTTTTTTTGTTTGTTTTTCTTAGCCTTCTGACTGTAACTTCTGTCTGCTCAAACATTAAAAATCTAGCCTATAAGGTGTGTATCTGATCCTGGTGCCTCTGTGGGACATGGGGACTTTATCTTATCATTTTTTATGATGTTTCTCTTTTATGACATTTGCTATAGAACATTTCCGTTTTTTGGACATCGACTTTTCTTTCAGATTTTAAAATGTTGTTTTTTATCAAAAAGTACTATGTATTTTTAACCAGATGGGGAGGTACATATGTCTGTTTAGACTATCATCTTGTCTGAAAGACCTAAAGGATTTTATTATTATTTCCATTTTATAGATGAAGATAGAGGTGGTTGGAGGCAGCAAAGGCTGTGTTAGAAGTGCAAGCTTGATATTGCTGAAGCAAATAAGTAAGCAAATTTAGGTGAACAACAGAAGTCTTATGGGAAGTTAGAAGCAAGGAGAGTGAAGAATTACAAATGCAGATTATAAGAGTCATGAAAGCAAAGTCATCAAAGCAAAAGTTACAGGTTCAAATATATTTAAGTGGCAGGACAGTACAGTGAGCAAGCTGTAATATGATAGAGAGTGATAAGGACATGGTCTAACTGGGAGCAGTCATAACCTGCTAAACATTCAAATACAAAATATTTTTTTTTTTTTTTTTTTTTTTTTTGAGACGGAGTCTCGCTCTGTTGCCCAGGCTGGAGTGCAGTGGCCGGATCTCAGCTCACTGCAAGCTCCGCCTCCCGGGTTTACGCCATTCTCCTGCCTCAGCCTCCCGAGTAGCTGGGACTACAGGCGCCCGCCACCTCGCCTGGCTAGTTTTTTGTATTTTTTAGTAGAGACGGGGTTTCACCATGTTAGCCAGGATGGTCTCGATCTCCTGACCTTGTGATCCGCCCGTCTCGGCCTCCCAAAGTGCTGGGATTGCAAGCTTGAGCCACCGCGCCCGGCCAATCAAATACAAAATCTTTTCAAATAATATGCTGGTGAAACACCACATCTGCTATCTAATTTCAAATTGGCCATTATTTTGCCACCTGAGATTTAAATACTTTGGACTTTGTCTTTGAAGCAATCGGGGGCAGAAAGTACACAATCCCTTCTTTAATGTCCACTGAGATATTCTTATTATAGCTGATTTTCATAGCAAATATCAAAGTTAGTTTGCATTCCATAAGCACCTACAAAGTGAGTGTTGGGGAGGTTGCCAAATATATACTGAGCAATATGAGATAGCATATTAAAACAACTCCTTACAATATGGATAATTGCTCACAGATTTTTGAAAATGTGTATGCTGTGATTTGCAGACCACAGAAAATAAATATTGTCTGATATATTACTAAGTTACCAGCAGTCAGATTTTGCTTCTCTGGTAGAACTTTAAGGTGCCAAAGGAAGAGAAAGAAAGGGAGATGGGAAGGTATATGCTGATTCTATAAGCCTCTGTGCAAAGAGGAAGCAGGGCTAAGACAAGTTGGAGTATTACAAGGATAGAGTTGATTAGATATGGTCAAAACAGGGTCAGCCTTAGCAGGGTCAGCCTTTGCAGGGTTAGGCTTTTTCAGTCTCTTGTCCTAGACAAGGATGATGGTTCTCAAAGTGTGGTCCTCAGAACATAAGCATCAGCATCCCCTGGGACTTGTTAGAACTACAAATTCTCAGTCTCCTTATACTTACTGAATCAGAGTCCAGCAATATGGGTTTCTATAACCTCCAGGTGATTCAGATGCCCACTGACATTTAAGAACCAGTCTCCTTGGAAAACCCAATTTGTGTAATAGACATTTCTGTTAGTATAACAGACAATTTGTATAATAGATGACAATGAATCTTTAAGGATGAGTCATCAGTATTGGGCAGAACTTCAAAAATAGCCAATCTGAACTAATAAAAACATAGCAACTGATTCTTATTGAGTGCTTACTACTATTCTAAGTACTTTACATGCAAGAACACTACTATTATCCAAGTATTATAGAATAGAAAATCCCTTTGGGAGACCAAGGCAGGTGGATTGCTTGAGCCCAGGAGTTAGAGAACAGCCTGGGCAACATGGTGAAACCTCGTCTTCATCAAAAATACAAAAAATTAGCCAGGTGTGGTGGTGCGTGCCTGTAGTCCCAGCTACTTGGGAGGCTGAGGTGGGAGGATCCCATGAGCCCCAGGAGGTGGAGGTTGCAGAGAGGTCACACTACTGTACTGCGGCCTGGGTGACAGAGTGAGACCCTGTCAGAAAGAAAGAAAGAAAGAGAGAAAGAGAGAAAGAGAGAAAGAGAGAGAGAGAAAGAAACAAAGAAAGGAAGAAAGAGGAAGGAAGGAAATAAGGAAGGAAGGAAGGAAGGAAAGAAGGAAGGAAGGAAGGAAGGAAAGAAGGAAGGAAGGAAATCCCAGAAGCCCACAGAAGTTAAATAACTAGGCCTAAGTCACACAACATGGCTAGCTACATACCATAATCAATTCTTGTGCCATCTCTTATCAGCAAAACTCAGACTGTTATTTAAACAAGAAATACATTTCTTCTGGCTTTTACATTTAATATATTTTTGGATTTTTTTTATTCCAAAGGAAATTTTTAAAATTCTCTTTTTCCATAAGTTATTGGGCTACAGGTGGTATTTGATTACACGAGTAAGTTCTTTAGCGGTGATTTGTAAGATCTTGGTGCACCCATCACTCGAGCAGTATATACTGTACCATATTTGTAGTATTTTATCCCTTACCCCTTCTCATCTTCCCCCCAAGTCCCCAGAGTTTATTGTATCATTCTTATGCTTTTGTGTCCTCATAGCTTAGCTTCCACGTATCAGTGAGAACATACGATGCTTGGTTTTCCATTCCTGAGTTACTTAACTTAGAATAATAGTCTCCAATCTCATCCAGGTCATTGCAAATGCTGTTAATACATTCCTTTTTATAACTGAGTAGTATTCCGTCATATATATATATATATATACACCAGAGTTTTTATCCACTTGCTGATTGATGGGCATTTGGGTTGGTTCCACGATTTTGCAATTGTGAATTTTGCTACTATAAACATGCATGTGCAAGTATCTTTTTTGAATAATGACTTCTTTTCCTCTGGGTAGATTCCCAGTAGTGAGATTGCTGGATCAAATGGTAGTTCTACTTTTAGTTCTTTGAAGAATCTCCACACTATTTTCCATAGCAGTTGTACTAGTCTACATTCCCACCAGCAGTACAGAAGTGTTTTCTGTTCACCACATCCATACCAACATCTATTGTTTTTTGATTTTTTGATTATGGCTATTCTTGCAGAAGTAAGGTAGTATTGCATTGTGGTTTTGATTTGTATTTCCCTGATCATTAGTGATGTTGAGCACTGTTTTTCATATGTTTGGTGGCCATTTGTATATTTTCTTTTGAGAATTGTCTATTTATGTCCATAGATCACTTTCTGATGGGATTTTTTTTTTTTTTTTACTGATTTGTTGTTTGAGTTCATTGTAGATTCTGGATATTAGTCCTTTGTCAGATGTACAGATTGTGAAGATTTCTCCCACTCTGTGGGTTGTCTGGTTACTCTGCTAACTGTTCTTTTGCCATGCAAATCTCTTTAGTTAATTAGATCTCAGCTATTTGTCTTTGTTTTATTGCATTTACTCTTGGATTTTTGGTCATGAAATCCTTACCTAAGCCAACATCTTGAAGGGTTTTTCCAATTTTATCTTCTAGAATTTTTATAGTTTCATGTCTTAGGTTTAAGTTCTTAACCCATCTTGAGTTGATTTTTGTATGAGGTCAGAGATGAGGATCCAGTTTCATTCTCCTACATGTGGCTAGCCAATTATCTCAGCACCATTTGTTGAAAAGGGTGTCCTTTCTCCACTTTGTGTTGTTGTTTACTTTGTCAAAGATTGGTTGGCTGTAAGTATTTGGGTTTATTTCTGGGTTCTCTATTCTGTTCCATTGGTCTATGTACCTGTTTTTATACTAGTACCACACTGTTTTGGTGACTATGGCCTTACAGTATAGTTTGAAATCAGGTACTGTGATGCTTCCAGATTTGTTCTTTTTGCTTAGTCTTGCTATGACTATACAGGCTCTTTTTTGGTTCCATCTGAATTGTAGAATTGTTTTTTCTAATTCTGTGAAGAATGATGGTGGTATTTTGATGGAGATTGCACTGAATTTGTAGATAGCTTTTGACAGAATGGTCATTTTCACAATATTGATTCTATCCATCCGTGAGCATGGGATGGTTTCCATTTGTTTGTGTCGTCTATGATTTCTTCAGCAGTGTCTTCTAGTTTTCCTTGTAGGGGTCTTTCGACTCCCTGGTTAGGTATATTCCTAAGTTTTTGTTTGTTTGTTTGTTTGTTTTTCCTGCAGCTATTTTAAAATGGGTAGAATTCTTGATTTGATTCTCTGCTTGGTCGCTGTTGGTGTATAGAAGAGATACTGACTTGTGTACATTAATCTTGTATCCAAAAACTTTGCTGAATTCTTTTATCAGTTCAAGGAGCTTTCTGGAGGAGTCCTTAGGGTCTTCAAGGTAAACAATCATATTGTCAGCAAACAGTGACAGTTTGACTTCCTCTTTACCAATTTGGATGCCCTTTATTTCTTTCTCTTATCTGATTGCTCTGGCTAGGACTTCCAGTACTATGTTGAAGAGGAGTGGTTAGAGTGGGCATCCTTGTTTTGTTCCAGTTCTCAGAGAGAATGCTTTCAACTTTTGCCCATTCAGTATTACGTTGGCTGTGGTTTTGTCATAGATAACTTTTATTATATTCAGGTATGTCCCTTGTATGCTGATTTTGCTGAGAGTTCTAATCATAAAGCGATGCTGGATTTTGTTGAATGCTTTTTCTGCATCTATTGAGATAATCATGTGATTTTCATTTTTAATTCTGTTTATGTGGTGTATTACATTTATTGACTTGTGTATGTTAAACCATTTCTGCATCCTTGGTATCAATCCCACTTGATCGTGGTGGATTATCTTTTTGATATGTTATTGGATTTGATTAGCTAGTATTTTGTTAAGGATTTTAGCATCTATGTTCATCAAAGATATTGGTCTATAGTTTTCTTTTTTGGTTATGTCCTTTCGTTGTTTTGGTATTAGGATGATGCTGGCTTCATAGAATGAATTAGGGAGGGTTCCTTCTTTCTCTACCTTGTGGAATATTGGATTGATACCAATTCTTCTTTAAATGTCTGATAGAATTCTACTGTGAATCCCTCTGGTCCGGGACATTTTTTTGTTGGTAATTTTAAAATTACCATTTCAATCTTGCTGCTTGTTATTGGTCCGTTCAGGGTATCTAATTCTTCCTGTTTTAAGCTAGTAGGGTTGTATTTTTCCAGGACTTTATCTGTCTCTTCTAGGTTTTCTATTTATGTGCATAAAGGTGTACATAGTAGCCTTGAATGATCTTTTTATTTCAGTGGTGTCAGTTGTAATATCTCATTTCATTTCTTAGTGAGGTTATTTGGATTTTCTCTTTTTTCTTGGTTAATCTTGCTAATGGTCTATCAACTTTATTTATCTTTTCAAAGAACCAGTTTTTTGTTTCATTTACCTTTTGCATTTGTTTTTGTTTCAATTTCATTTAGTTCGCCTCTGATCTTGGTTATTTCCTTTCTTCTGCTGGGTTTGGATTTGATTTTTTCTTATTTCTCTAGTTCCTTGAGGTGTGACCTCAGAATGTCAGTTTGTGCTCTTTCAGTCTTTTTGATATAGGCATTTAGGGCTATGAACTTTATTCTTATCACTACCTTTGCTGTACCCCAGTGGTTTTGATAGGTTGTGTTATTATTGTAGTTCAGTTTGAAGAATTTTTTAATTTCAATCTTGATTTCATTTTTGGCCCAATGCTCATTCAGGAGCAGGTAATTTAATTTCCATGTAGTTTCATGGTGTTGAAGGTTCCTTTTGGAGTTGATTTTCAGTTTTATCCCACTGTGGTCTGAGAGAGTGCTTGATATAATTTCAATGTTCTCAAATGTACTGAGGCTCATTTTATGACACATCATATGGTCTATCTTGGGAAAGTTCCGTGCGCTGTTGAATAGAAGGTGTATTCTGTGGTTGTTGGAAGAAATGTTCTGTATACATCTGTTAAGTCCATTTGTTCCATGGTATAGTTTAAATCCATTGTTTCTCTGTTGAGTGTCTGTCTGTGACCTGTCTAGTACTGTCAGTGGAGTACCAAAGTCCCCCACTATTATTGTGTTGCTGTGTCTCATTTCTTAGGTCTATTAGTAATTGTTTTATAAATTTGGGAGCTCCAGTGTTAGGTGCATATACATTCAGGATTGTGATATTTTCCTGTTGGACAAGGCCTTTTACTATTATATAATGTCTCTCTTTGTCTCTTTTAACTGTTATTGCTTTAAACTTTGTTTTGTCTGATATAAGAAGAGCTACCCCTTGCTTTCAGTGTCCATTTGCCTTTTTCTACCCCTTTACTTTATGTGAGTCCTTATGTGTTAAGCAAGTCTTCTGAAGGCAGCAGCTAGTTAGTTGGTGAGTTCTTATCCATTCTGCATTCTGTATCTTTTAAGTGGAGCATTTAGGCCATTTACATTCAGTGTATTGAAATGTGAAGTACCCTTGCTCTTTGTGGCTGTGTACTTTGCTTTGTTGTTTGTTTTTGCTTTTTAACTTGTGTTTTTGTTTTATAGGTCCTGTGCTATTTATGTTTTAAAGAGGTTCTGTTTCAATGTATTTCCAGGATTTGTTTCAAGATTTAGAGCTCCTTTTAGTAGTGCTTTTAGTGGTGGCTTGGTAATGGCAAATTCTCTCAGCATTTGTTTGTCTGAAAAAGACTGAACCTTTCCTTCATATGTGATGCTTAGTTTCACTGGATACAGAATTCTTGGCTGATAATTGTTTTGTTTGAGGAGGCTGAAGATAGGGCCCCAATCCCTTCTATCTTGTAGGATTTCTGCTGAGAAATCTGCGTTAATCTGATAGGTTTACCTTTATAGGTTTCCTTTATCACTTCTGTCTCACAGCTCTTAAGATTCTTTCCTTCATCTTAACTTTAGATAACCTGATGACAATGTGCCTAGATGAAGATCTTTTTGCAATGAATTTCCCAGGTGTTCTTTGTGTTTCTTTTATACGGATGTCTAGGTCTCTAGCAAGGCCAGGGAGGTTTTCCTTGATTATTCCCCCAAATATGTTTTCCAAGCTTTTAGAATTCTCTTCTTCCTCAGAAACACCTATTATTCTTAGGTTTCATTGTTTAACATAATCCCAGACTTCTTGGAGGCTTTGTTCATAGTTTCTTATTCTTTATTCTTTGTCTTTGTTGGCTTGGGTTAATTCAATGACCTTGTCTTCGAGCTCTGAATTTCTTTGTTCTACTTGTTCGATTCTATTGCTAAGACTTTACAGAGCATTTCACTTTTTCAAAAAGTGTGTCCAAAGTTTCCTGAATTTTGTATTGTTTTTTTCTTTAAGCTATCTATTTCCTTGAATATTTTTCCTTTCACTTCTTATATCATTTTTTGGATTTCCTTGCATTGGGCTTTACCTTTTTCTGGTCCCTCCCTGATTAGCTTAATAACTACCCTCCTGAATTTCTTTTCAGATAAATCAGGGATTTCTTCTTGGTTTGGATCCATTGCTGGTGAACTAGTGTGATTTTTGGGGGATGTTGGAGAGCCTTGTTTTGCCATATTACCAGAGTTGGTCTTCTGGTTCCTTCTCATTTGGGTAGGATCTGTCAGAGGGAAGGTCTAGGGTTGAAGGCTGTTGTTTAGAGTCTTTTGTCCCATGGGGTGTTCCCTTGATGAAGTTCTCTCCCTGTTTTCCTATGGATATGGCATCCTATGAGCTGAACTGCAATGATTATTGTCTCTTCTGGGCCTAGCCACCAGCAAGTCTACCTGGCTCTGGGCTGATACTAGGGGTTATCTGGACAGAGTCCTGTGATGTGAACCATCTGTGGGTCTCTAAGCTGTGGGTACCAGCTGTTCCAGTCAAGATGGTTGGGGGAGGGGGCAGTGCAATGGACTTCTTTAGGGTTCTTAGCTTTAGTGGTTTAATGCTCTATTTTTGTACTGGTTGGCCTCCTGCCAGGACGTGGTGCTTTCCAGACAGCATCAGCTATAAACCAACTTGTTGCAGTTAACACTACAATGACTTTCTGGGACAGGCTTCATCTATCTGAATAAGTACCTTCACCTACCCCAAAACCATCAATGGTTTCTTGATATCTTATTTCATTACAGAGTTAGCAGTAGGTCTTGCTTTTGAGTCCAACTTCAGGTAATCTCTCAAAACCACTCAGCCCAGCCTCCCAATGCCACTGTGCACTCTCCTTTTCACTCATTTGCTCACGCATAAGCTGAACTCACTCAAAAAATGCAGGCAGTGGTGGCACCTCACTCCCCCTTGCTATTTTTTTTTTTTTTTTTTTTACATTGAATCCTGGGCTACCCTAACAAATATACACAACACATAAATGGCAGAGCTTATATTTGAGCCCAAATAGTTTGATTTTGGATTTTATGTTTTTAATTCCAACGTTATACCACCTGTTCAGAACTGCCGCAGATGCCAGAAATGCACTTAAAAAACTTTATTCCTTTTTTCTTTTATCTTGTCTATTAATCTCTGCCCTAAATTGAGCCTTTCAGTTTGATGATTTTATGCAGCACCTCCAGGATTGTGCCTTATACAGTGATGCAAACATTTATTTTTCTTTAACTTCTTAAGGTGTTTATTCAGCAATGTTTCTCCCTTAACATAAATTTTGTTGCATAATTTTCTTGTAAATCCCATATTGCTTTTCTAAATTCTTAATTTGCCATGTTTACTTAACTCTGATGTCATTGTCTTCCCATGAAATCCCCCACCAATAATTGTCAACAGGCTATTTTATGGTCTTAATGCTCTTTTTTTTTTCCCATTTATGTCATTTTTTAAAAATGTTTCAACTCTTCTTTCAGTCTCTTTTATCTCTATTCATATAAAAACAAATATCTCCTATATTAGGAATTTAGGTTGTCATGGTTAATTTCAACCATATTTGATAGGTTTCTTTATATTTGGTAAAAATGTATGTATATTTAAAGCACACAACTCTGAACGTGCTCATTAATTTCCTCTAATACAACTTTGGCTAGTAGCACTGAAATATATATCTATATACAATATTTGGTATCAACCATGCATATGGTTTCATGAAGCCAACAAATATACCATAGAACAAACATAGAACAGTGGAAGCATATTCAACATGGCCAGAGCTCGTCTTGGCATTCCCATTTAATAACTGTATAAGACTGGCCATGGAACTTATTGTGTCTGGGAAATAGCTCCTCATTTCTGAAATGATGTGCTTGGGTAATTCCAAAACCTCTTTCTAGAAACAAAATTCTATGTTCCTCATTCTGTGCATGAAGGTTAATTTCAATGACATTTCCCACTGGGACAGATTTCCCCAAGATAGGCCACTGATGCTTAAGCTTGTAGAATATGAGTTCAGCATATCAGAGTGAGGCCAGTGAAATGGAAACCATTCTAAACTGTTTGGTAGAAGGAAATAAATACAGAGAACAAGTTTAAAAGGTTTGAGAAGAGTTGAAGGGGCAGAAATTGGATGCTGTTCCAAGCCCCTGTGGGAGAAGGACAATGGGAGGAGGTAGTGTTGCCAGAACCCATGAGTAGGGCTACATGGAAAGAATAGGAATTACCATGATAGGTGCCTTGCTAAGCCACAGCTGGAATTATGATAGGAAGAGTCCCTTGCATGAGATGAAAATACAGTGAAAGGACTCCAGTGAAATTCAGCTATAAGGAGATAAAGCCATTGCCAGAGACAGTTCTGAAAGTAGAGCCATGAGAGAAATTCTATGGCTTGTCCCCTCCTCTGCCCTATCTAATCCCCTTCCAGTGACTCCCATTTGTCAAATGTAACTGGAAGCCAGTGGATAAAAGGTCTAGCAACTGTAGGTTGCAAGGCTCAGTCCTTCAGACACAGGACACATTTTAACTGCCTGCTGCAGTGAATACAGGGCATCCATCACAAAATACGTCACTTCCATTTTCCACAAATTTCTTACCTAAATTCCAGCCTGGGTGGCCATTTATTAGCCCCAACTGATGAATCAGCTATGGCAACTATAAACCAAACATACCTCTCCTGAATATTCCTCTACAACTTATGTCAGCCTAGTGACCTCCACATCACGTACTGGTAAGATGGATAAATCATCCACGAAGGGAGCCAGAATAAAGAGATTTGCCCTGGAGCAAATTATCAGAACAAGGCTTTTGATGTAGTGAGAAGAGGAGGAGTATGGACCTTCTGTGGCAGCAGGAGAATCCTGCCACTCTATTCTCACAGGCAAAATCCAGTGTAAGAAAAGGCAGCAAAGTTTGGTCTTTGTGGAGCCTCCCAGTTAAGGGAATCAAGGAGGCTCTTGCACTGAGACTGCAATAGAACTATATAAAAAACTACAGTGCATAAGCTGAATGGAATCAATGGCATTCCTTCTCTTTTTCAACTTCCCACCAACCAATAATTTGATCCCATAATACTGGACAGACTTAACAGATTTTCCCAGTTCACACTTCTCCTTTTGACTCATTTTAACTTGGTAGCATGGTTCTCAACTGGCTTAAGTTAAAGGTTGAGACTTAAACATAGCATTTATCAGCTTTAATGCATATAGATACCTCGTAAGATCTTGGTAACTTACAGATTCTAATTTGATAGGTCTGGGATTTGCTCAAGTTTCTGTAGTTCTATAAACCTTGCAGGTGTTGTCAATGTTTTTAGCCCACATGCCCCAATTACTTTTCTTTTTTCTTTCTCTCTCTCTCTTTTTAAAAAATTTTTTTTTTTTATGGAACCTCAGTCTGTCTCCCATGCTGGAGTGCAGTGGTCCGATCTCTGCCCACTGTAACCTCTACCTCCCAGGTTCAAGCGATTCTTCTGCCTCAGCCTCCCAAATAGCTGGGACTACAGGTGCACACCACCATGATGTCTGGCTAATTTTTGTATTTTTAGTAGAGATGGAGTTTTACCATGTTGGCCAGGCTGGTCTTGAACTCCTGACCTCAAATGATCTGCCCACCTTGGCTTCCCAAAATGCTGGGATTACAGGCACGAGCCACCACACAAAGCAGTGAGTTTTTTTTTGTTGTTGTTGTTGTTCCTGTTCTAGGAGAGATTCCTGAGGATCATACTCAGGGACAACCACACTGTACAAACCAAAGCCCAAACAAAAAGCAACAAAAGCATGTATATCTGAGTGGGTGTGGAATCTAGACCACTGTCTTCCATCAATTTACTTTGCCTGAGGCTCTCAAAGTGACAAGAAGTTTACATAACTCTGGTGAGTCTGGGCACTGCTGGTTTACTTGGAGTAATAAATAAAGATGCTTCACTTCACGGTATGGTGGCTTCATTTTAATAACTGGCTAGAGAATACCCTTCAGACAGAGCAAACAGGGCAGAAATAAAGTGAGATGGGAAAAACTGTTAATGGATCACAGCTAAGTCATGAACCATATGGACTCCCCCAAATTACCGTCACTTTCTTAGTGCTTGTCAGGTCAGCCAGCTGAGTTTTCCTCTAGGATATTGCCAGTACATTCAACTCTGTTTTCTTTACTTCCATAGACATGATGACTATCTCAAAAGGAAGAACCTGTGAGATAAGTATCTTAAAACTGGAGATTCCTTCTTAACAACGATAAGGGATTTTGACAACTCTACACCTCTGAAAATAAGATTACATTATTTCACAGGGTGTTAGTGATGGCTGATAGATTTGTGTTTGTTTTGATCTGTGCTGTGCCTACATTTTGGGTCTAACAATTTGTTAGCTCCTTGTCTATTTTTCTAGATTTTCTAGATATTTCAAAATAAACTATAACATTATTTTATAGGGAGATAAATAATACAATTCCATTTCTCTTTCATTCTCAGACTGAAGCAAGTGATAAGTAAAGCTAATAGTATCAGTAAAACAGCAAAGTTGATCAAACTCCTAGGGGAGAAAAAGATTAGCAAAGAAGCAAATATAAAACAATGATGAGCTGGAAATTGGTATAGTATTAAGAAGAGACTCTCAGGGCATTAGGTGCCATTCCTCAAAATTCTTAATGGTTTTGAGGTCCTTTGTTGACAATTAAAAAGCTTACACAGACAATCGATGACTCTGTGCCTGAACAAATTTGTTTTTATCTGATTTGGTTGGTGTCATTTGAAAAGAGAAAGGAGACTCTAGGAAGTCAGCTTCAATTTCTTCATCTATGAAATCAGATAATGTAACTCAATTTCAGGACAGATTTACTAATTGAATAAAATATATCTATATGTATTTACATTTTGATCTGCATATATTCACAAGAATTTTCAATAATCAAGGAGTATTCCATTGGCTTCCAACTCTGCCTCATATAATCCTGAAGGCATTCTTATGAAGTAGATCTTGTCTTCTCTTGAAAATACCTGTATATATGAAAGCCTAGAGGGGTGAGGGAATCTGCCCAAGGTTATATACCTTGGAATTTACAGAATTAGCTTTAAGCCTTAATTCTCTGCTACCAAATCCACGATATAATCATTTTACTATACTGTCTTATATTCACATACTGTCAGAAGGTAAATGATGTTTGGATGTCAGAGAAATATAAGAATACTCCCTTCCAGGGTCTTGGAGTAGGTTGGCGTGTGGGTGCTGAATGAACTTCTCTCTGTTATGATGACACAACACCACATTAGAGGTGGTCTGATCCTGTTGAAAGCTCTTAAAGATAAATTCTCTTGGTTCATTTCTGAAACAGCAACAATCAATCTCATTAGTATTTTGTTATCTGTTTGTAGACAGATTGATTGTGTTAACCGTTTCCATTTGGGTTCTAGTTACTTATTCTGCTTAGAATTCAGCTGAGTGCTTGTTTTGTCATCTCTTCCACAGGCTTTCCTACTCTTCATCCTCACTGAATCTTACCTCCTTTATGTAAAGATTCGTGTTGTTTGTTTCATTTACTACTTTACTTTCTCTACTCTCAGTGCCATGCAGGATTGATTACCTTTAGAGCTGAGTTAACTCCATTTTATTTATCGTTTGAGATGTGTCTTTAATTGCTGAAGGGACTGCCTGCTACTTCTTCTCAAATTATACTGAAATTGCTGACTGAATTTCTGTACAACTACCTGGAGGCAAATTTGATGGAAAATATTTTATGTTACTTCCCGAGCCCCTTAATGAAACACACTGTGTTTGTTTCAAACTACCAGAGCTGGCTTTGGTCCTAAATAAAGTTTCTGAAATTATTTTCTAGCCAAACATTTAATTGTTTGTATTTTTAAAACTGCTAGCTTGAA
This sequence comes from Piliocolobus tephrosceles, assembly GCF_002776525.5. Taxonomy (NCBI): domain Eukaryota; kingdom Metazoa; phylum Chordata; class Mammalia; order Primates; family Cercopithecidae; genus Piliocolobus; species Piliocolobus tephrosceles. The sequence continues at coordinate 35,839,393 of NC_045448.1, read as the reverse complement.
CTGCTAGGTTCTTCCAACTGTGCTTGTGAAATATTTGTTCTCATTTAGAAGACAATCACTCACTCCCTTTGTCAGAGGACTATTGTTGATAAAATTAGGGCTCCTGTATCTGCTGAGGTACTTCCTCTTCTGTGTGTGGGATTTTTAATGGGATAGGTGAAGTGCACGCCCCTCCCCGGTTGGAGACCACATTGCTTATTGCTTTCTGGTTAGCACAGGAAATCACTCCATCTGCAGTTGCTCTTCCATTTTAGCCTGAAAGATCAAATACTACCTCCACCCTCTACCACATGCCTGTGGGTTGGATTTGGAATCTAAATGTCCTCTGCACCTTCAATTTTGTGAAAATCTTGCAAGGAAAGGTACTCAAGTGAAGTCAGTGTGAAATATACCTGGTACTCATTTGCATGAACAAACTTTATGAGAAAGTATCTGGAACTTGCCTTCTGCATTTCCCTCCTCTTTTAGTTTCCCCTTCAGTTGGGTCCTTGTGGTGAATTTCCCGCTCACTGACATACTGTATTCTACTGTAGGTAGAGTGCATTCTGGGAGTTGGGTAATATTTGTAGTTGCTGAATGTTGGGGATGTGTTACAACTGGTGGGAAAGTGTGTGCTTGGCTATATCTGCAGATGTTACCAATTAGGGCCAGTGCCATTTTCCACAGCTGTGGGCTCTAAAACTCTCCCACCTGCAGCCTCAAAATTATCTAATCCTTCAACCAGTGAGAGCCTTGACTAATGGAATATTTGCAGCTCTTTTTAAATTCTGGGTGGGTGTCCTTCCCAGTCTCCTGGCTAGACTTCCACTTGGGACTCTGACATATAATTACCATTCCAGTAATGTTCTCGGCCGGGGCATGGGGCTGAGCCTGACCCCGACCCTGACCCTTCTAAGGGATCCTAAATCCCTGAACTGGTCCTTGGACCCCAGGAATGTCCTCTGCTTTGGATAACTCTCTTAGAACCACCTAATGATACAGCCAGCAATGGCCCAAACTTCTACTTGTACCTAACACATCTGTCAACTAGAGCTGTGCCCTGCCATGCTTCCTCAGGGCAGATCTCTTGAACTTGAATACTGACTCAGATTGAAATCAAGAGCACCACATACCTTGGGCCTGATAATTTATACTCTTAGCTCCTTTCTGGAACACATCAGTCATTTGCTTCTCTCTGTTTTTCCCTATCCCCTTTAAAAAACTGCCCTTGTTTCATAATCTCTTGCCAACTGGGACTTCCAACATGCCACCATTTAGAAAAGTTTTTCATATATGCAAAGTCACCCAGTGTCATACGTATAATTTAGGGTGAACTAAAAGCATCACACGCAATGAAAAGGTAAAGGAAAAATAATTTTAGAATTCTCATCTTTATTTATTCCTATTTGATCTTTCTGATCACCTCCCCCAAATTACATATAAGATTTCTTTGTTGTTTTAAAACAAATATTACTCAAGAATCTAATAGGTAGCAGATGCTTTTATGTATTCTTTTTTATTTCAACCAAATAGCTACATTTTGAACTAGATGTTCTTTCCCTCCAGGAAACCCAGGTACTTCTGCGTTACAAACCCATTTAACTCTTCAGAGCCAAATTCTTTAATTTTAAAGTTAAGGAGAATAACACTAAGAGAAATTAAGACACCTTCACAAACTAGTTGATTGCATTATGTAGGCTTCCTGACTCCGAAATCGATATTTCCTTCTTCAATTAACTGCATTTCCTTTGAACCCAACCAGGTAAAGCAATGAAGCAGATTATACTAATATCTGTGCAATGGTGGAACAATGTCCTTTGTTTTTCTCTCCCTTGGCATGTTCCTACTAATTTTCCTGCTACTTGTTTCCACCTTTTGTCCTATTCCTGGGGACCATGCCTTCCCTATGTTGAAGGGCTGGCAGCCTCAGGGAAAATTTGAGTTGCTTAGACCTGAACAAAGTCACTGCTGTGTTTTAAAGAGAAAATTCTGACAGAATAAGCTCTTTCTTACCAAGCTAGCTTTCTTGTCCCTATATTTCTTGCACCGTGAAATTGTCACTGTTTAAGCATCAGAAGCCTCATCCTAATTCAGCCACACAAATTAGTTTACATCAATATCCCAAGGGTCTGAAAGAATCAGTGAAGCATAGAATATTTGAGCTGGAAGGGATCTTCAGTGCAGGTCTAAAGGAATTTAAGGAGTGGCTCTATTGAAATGTGGGCATCATGCCTAAAAAGAACCGGATATATTTTGTGTCTGCTTTCAGTCCCCCTTTGGTTTCCTTTTATATGTGTTGGCGCAGGTATAAACTTGTGCCCTCTTAATCCATTTTTGTGAAAAAGCAGTAGTAGAATAAGGTGTGAATAGCCTGGAAAGCAAAACACAGCTCTGTTACGTGTGTGTAAAGCCAATGCATATTTCCAGACAGAATGCTTTTGAAAAGTCTGTACTAAGCAAGATTGATCTCTGTGACACTGGTCTTTGTAGTCAGCTAAATTTAAAAAGCACCTTCTGTAACTAGACAGAAATGCATGGTGGGACTTACCTTGGAAAGCCTTTATACTAGTTTCTCTGCTTGCTCCAGTCTCTTGAATACAACTCAGTGCGTTTGTGTAAAACTCTGACTTTTGTGAATTTAGAGCCTAATGAGCAACCAATGAACAGTATGACTAAAAGATTTTTGCTACAGAACTGATACTAAAAGAATTTAGAGATACTTTTGTACATAAAATCCTTCAATACATACTATCATTCACATTTGTTTGCACATCTGTGACTCCATTGTCACAGTTCCATAACGTCACCATATTATGTAGCAAATATTTGAACAAGATGTTAAGGGACATTTAGTCATGTTTATTTTCAAATAATTTTTCATGACCCAACTCCATTGAGCTATGCAGGATTCATGAATTGCATGGCATTTAGAGAGGAGACATTGTGCCCAGAAATAGTGTGATCATATTAGGTAAGCTCAGAATAGAAAATATGTTCATATTGCATTAGGTAAGCAAAGGTTACTGGGGAGAGAAGAATGTACTTTCAAATCTCTTATCGCATGATGCAGAGAGTTGCTTTGGACCGTGTAACTAACGAAAGGTCACATTTATAACTGACATTAATTTTGGAACCTCAATAAGTTTTACTTTTCCTAAGGAACCTGAAGATACAAAATGAGAGAAAGGAAGTACCAAAAATGTTTATTCGTTTAATATTTATCTATTGAACATCAATTGTTTGCTAGGCAGTTTTACAGGAGCTGGCGGTACATCAGAGAGCAAAACTGTCAAAAATTTCTGCTTCTGTGAAGTTTACATTCTAACAGTTAAAACAGCAATAATGTATGAAATTAAGTGAATATGTAACAGAAGAAAATAAGAACTATAGAAAAAACTAGAGCAAAAAAGGGGCTCTAGGTGTTTAGACATACTTAAGTAGAATATTCTGGTACCTTTCTGAGAAGGCAACTTTTAATCAAAATGTTGATGGAGAAAGAATGAGCAATAATACTATCTTGGGGAAGAGAGAATCAGGATGAGTGAAGAGCAAGTGTAAAAGCTCTGAGGTGAGAATGTGCCTGGTTAGTTCCAGAAAAAGTAAAGAGGTTATCTAGAGGGGAGTGAGCAAGAGCAAAAGATCTGAGAGATCTAGATCCTTGAGGAATCACCACACTGTCTTCCACAATGGTTGAACTAGCGCAACAACATAGCACATGTATACATATGTAACAAACCTGCACGTTGTGCACATGTACCCTAGAACTTAAAGTGTGTATATATCTCTCTAAATATATATATATATATGTAGAGAGAGAGAGAGGGAGAGAAAGATCTGAGAGATAACGTGTTGCTTTGAGCAGAGGAGTAACATAATCTGACTTTCACTGGGAAACCTCTGGCTGCTGTGTTGAGTGCAGTGTGTAATGGGGAAGGATAGAGACAGAGAGATTAGTGAGTAGCTTAGGCAGGGATGTCAGGCCAATCTGAATGTAACAAGAATATACTGGTAGTACGGTATAGCCAAAGTCATTGCAATAGAGATGTAAATGAACAATAATTTGTTTGATTTACAGTAATGTTGGATCAATAATAATGGAGCAAGGTGTTCAGGAAAACCAACTTATTTACTTTTCTATAATACAGAGCAGTGTGAATAGAATAACTGTTACTGTCAGAGACCAGATAGTTTTTAGCCCAGTGAGATTGAACTATGCCGCATAGTCTCCTAGCTAAATGTTCTAAACTCCAGTCTGCTTATATGAATACAAGTATTACTTTAGCAACCCTAATTTTAAGAGTGGCAAGAATTAATTTAACCATAAGTAGATACTAATATCCCAGCATGAAATTATATATTGGGCTGTTGAGGTGAGGGGTAGGGGCTTGAGAGAACAGGACTTGGATGCGAAGTTTTAGTGGGTCAGAAGGAGGGAATTGTCTTGTGAGGCTCACTGTGAGCATTTCAAGCAATCAAGTAAAGGAGAAAGCTTTCAATGTTTGGAAGCAGACAAGGCCACTGAGAGGGGGTGTAAGGAATCAGCTAAAAGAAACTCTATCTAATTCATACTTTTGTTTTCAAGCTTCTTAGACCCCAAGTGCTAGAAAAAGCTGGCCCCCGTGTGTTTAGATGGAGCCTGATTTAACAACCTTTGCTGGAATTCTTTATACCCAGTGTGTTCTCTTTATGCAGGGGAAATCTGTGTCTGATGTGTTTGATTTCATTAGGTGCAGTGTGTAAGGCAATGATTAAAACACTTTAGTGGAAAATTACTTTAGCTCTTTATTTGGGTAGAAACCTTTTGGTTAAAGTAACACTGGTCTAGTTTTGATACTGGACTGAAGAAAATGCAGAAAAAGGTGGAGGGAGAGGAGAGTTTTCATGAATGGGTCTCAAATTCAAAAGAATTAGGGCAGAGGAAATGTCATGAATGTAAAGCTGGCAGAGCTGGGGAAATTTGACCCCATGCAGCAGGGTGACCTGAGCCTTACATCCTCACCATGTCCATGTTCCTCCAGTTTCCACACTTACTGCCACTGTGGGAAGTATTCTTACTAGGAATTTTAGTTCAAATAACTTTGAACCAGATCTTCTAAAGAGGCTCTTTTAGATAGAAAAACACATTTGTCTGCCTGACACTTTCAGCAAGCAACTAAGAAATGCAGGCATGAGAGAGGAATGTAAATGACGAGTTAATGGGCGCAGCACACCAATATGGCACATGTATACATATGTAAAAAACCTGCACGTTGTGCACAGGTACCCTGGAACTTAATAACGAAAAGAAATGAGAGAGGAAAAACATTGTTAAACAGATAAAGTATACTTTGCCTTAGATGAACCTGTCAGGAAGCCCAAGCTGCGTGGAGAGATTACGTGTCGATGTTCTGGCAGTTAGCTCCAGCTAAGGTCCCAGGCAACAGTTGGCATCAGCCACCAGAGATTTGAATAATCAAGGCTTCAAATGGTTCTAGTCCCTAGCCATTGAACTATGCCAACAGATGCCAAGTGGAGCAGAGATGACTCATCCCTGATAGCTGTGCCCATATTGAAGATTTTTAAGTAAAATAAATTTTGGTTTCAGCAACTAAACTTTGGGGTTGTTAAAAAGCAATAGATAACCGTACAAGGAACCAACACTTTTGTTCTAAAAAGAGGAAATTCCAGTCTATAGCAACAGCAGTTTTCCCTCTAAGAAACAATAATGATATCTCATGTATAAAGAAGCAGGCTCAACTTCTTTATCCCTTTCCTTTTCTTACAATACTTCTCTTAAAAATTTTCCTCTTAAAATTAAATCACTGGACAATGAAGTAAAGAACTGTTAAAGACTCTGCTATGGCTTCTAACATAGGTTAGGGAAAGAAAACAATACATAAAGTATTAAAAACTCTGCTCTGGCTTTTTAACATAGGCTAGAAAAAGAAAATACATAAAGTATTAAAAACTCTGCTATGGCTTCTAACATAGTCTAGGAAAAGAAAAATACTTATACATCTATCTATCTATCTATCTATCTATCTATCTATCTATCTATCTATCTATCTATCTATCTTATCTGTTACTGGCAGCAAATCTGTATTCATACAGGTCTGCAGCAACCTCAATTCTTGCCATCTCAGAAAAAGAATTTGACTGAGGGGCAGAAGGCAGAAGGAGAGACGGGGGTAACTTTTGGAGCAGGAGTGAGAGTTTATTAAAAGCCTCAGAATGAAAGGAAGAAAAGTAAGCTTTAGAATAAAAGGAAGAAAAGTACACTTGGAAGAGGGCCAAGCAAGTGAGATGGGTAAGTACGAGGTTTGACCTTTTGACTTGGGGTTTTATATACTGGCATACTTCTGGAGTCTTAAGTTACTTCTCCCCACTCACCCAACTCCTGAGATCTTATCAGGAAGCTACTGATTACTAGTTTTAGGTGTTTCCTATCTATTAGAAGACTGCCTTTCCCTGGCATCATCTATGACCAACTATTACTTTAGAGAGATAGTCAATAACTAACTGCCTGACCATCACCTGATGTTGGGGTGATGCAGGGAACCCTCTCCTGCTCTGCACACACCTGAGTAAATACTAATATATCTATCTATCTTATCTACCTACCTATCTATTGGTTGGTTGGTTGATTGAACCTAGATACTACTGTGCTTTCCCCTGAAGATATAGCACAAGGGGCTCTTCTTTATTTGGGGATCTTTTAATCTAACACACTCCACTCCAAGGGTGGGCCTTAGGCTCTATCTTCCTCTTTCCATGCAGCTGTCAAAAATGCCACAAAGGTCACCAGAGATTATCAGGTGCCTTTGAAGTAGTAGGAAGCTTTAGAGTTTATTTAACTCTCTAGACTACTGCTTTCATTTTTTTTTTTTTTTTTTGACTATCAAGGGCATCTCTTGAATTCTTGTAAAATTGTTAAAACATTTCAAAAAATATAGTGTTCATCACTGTTTTCAGCAGGAAGGTTAATTTTTACATGAGGGTACACATGTGCCAGAAATTTTTAAAAAATGACATATATGTATTCTTAAGGGGTAGTTGTCAGCTTCTAACTGAAGACCAAGGGGAGTTGGTGGGCAAGTGGTGGGTAGCTGAAAAAACACTTGAGGGATTGTAGATAGTTTCAATATGGCTTTACTCTCTCCCTGGGTGCAAGTGAACCTGGGCATGAGTGAGCTCAGGCACAAGCCATATGTACAGCATTAGCAGGGTAAATATGCCTTTTACAGACAAGAGTGGCTCTGAGTCAAGCATGAGCTCACGTGGGCGATCACCTAATGTGCCTCATGTGGCGTAGTTATATAATGAGCAGAGTTGCACATCTGTGCTCCAAACTCACTGAGTTATCTGGACTGGATGTCTGCCTTGGCCTGTTCTTGACCGCAGCACATCCATTTTCCTTATACTTCACCCACTAGGCTGAGGGAGACATAGGCCTTGGACACACAGATCCAACACATAGGTCTTATACATAGGCTCTGAGCACACAGGTCCTAGACACCCAGATCCGACACATAGGCCTTACATTGCACTTCCTAGGCTGACGGAGTTTTTCTAGTGGGGAGACATGCCCACAGGGCAGAACCCTGGACCCAGAGGCCACAGCAGTAATACAGGAAGCAACAACTCCAGGTTGTGGCACACAACCACGCCATGGTGATATTACCCTAATATTGCTTTATACATCAAGCCAGGTTTTTCTTTCCCTACCTTTGGGGGTGCTGGGACAGGCAACAAGAGGTTACCATTCATCCCCATACCTAGTCGGAGGATGTCATCCTTCCTCCTATAGGTCTTGCCACATGGTCTGGCCCCACATGGACCAGTGATCAACTAGTCACTTTTGTAACTTCTAGGTAGCTAACCACAAGGTTAGACTCAATAGACTGCCCTGCTATTGGTACATATGTGTACCATAACTGTACATAGGTATACATAGGTACATATTGACACCATAGGTGTCACCTCCTTGGTGATCACCATACACACTGCTCTAAGTTCAACCCATTGGCTACTGTGTCCACACCTGGTTTCAAGTCGTATGGTGTCAGTAGCATCAGCAGTCCAGACAGCAGTAGCACCTTGGCTACACCCATCTGTGTATCATGCCCCATTGGGAACTGGGGAGGGGAGACAGGGGCAGGGCACCCTTTCTTAAATGGTGAAGGCTCAGGGTCTAGGGGTACCTCAGACCCCATGGCCTTATCTTGCATTAGGACTCCAGGTCCCAAGACCTCTTGCAACTCTGCTGCTAAGGGGCTGTACTCAGCATACTCTGCTGCTCCAAGTAGGTGCCCCACTTTGCCAGAGTGGATGTCTGTGCCATCCCAGTCCAGGGGGTCATACCCATGACCGCACCTATCCTGCTATCAGGTAAGTCAGTCATCCATATGATGACTGAAGCCCATCCTGTTACACTCTCACAAGACTGAAGGGTGGCATATACAGCTGCTAACTGTTTTTCTATCAAGGAATACTGGAGCTCAGCTCCCTTCCATAGTTGGGACCAAAAGCTCACTGGCATTCTCAAGCACTCCATGCACTGCCACAGGCCCCAACTGAAACCATCTGTGGTCACATGCACAACCAGCTCAAATGGGCACCCCTGGTCAACTACCCATAGGGCTTGTGCCTCCTGAATAGCCCGCTTGGCTGCCAGGAAGGCAGTCTCAGCTGCACCCTCCCAATCTCAAGCAAGAGTAGCCTTGCTGCTTCTAAATCTGCAAGAGAATCAGAGGTAAACATAACATTACCAAGACCATGACATACAGTGGGGCTATGCATATAGCCCTGTGGTAACACTGTGAAAGTCCATTGTTGCCTTCCCACGAAGGCACATGGTTCCTGGCTAAGCAATGTTGAGAATACACAGCATAGCTGCCAAGCTGTGTAAAATATCCACTCTCAGAATGTATTCAGGTATGGGAGAGACATACACAGTGCATAAGCAGAGAGCCAAGCAGCCAGTGCCAAGGTACAAAGATACAGGTTTCACTGACTGACTGGTCTTCATAACCGTCTATGCAGCCTTGCTCAGAAACTTATCCAGATGCAGGAACCAGTGCATTGCCAAGTCCACATGTGGCCTCTGGTCGTCCAGTGTCCCTGCAAGCTGGGTACCTCGGCCAGTTCCCTAGTCAAACAGAAAAGGTTTTACAACCTCACCTGGCTACAGGACGTAGTCTTTGACCTGGAGCACCCAGGTAGGACTGGGTCACACAGCAATGTCCTTCTCCCTTTTGGGCATTTTCTGGAAGTGCTGCTCCAGGGACAACTGTCTCCACAAAATTAAGAGAACTTTATTTGGCTGCTTATCGATTTTCTTTTAGTCAGTCCCGGTCAAAATCAAATCTATCCACATCTGTGCACATGTCACTCATCGAGTGCCTGAAGTTCCCCATTTGTGGCAACTTCTAACCCTTTTTTCTGAGCTGTGTAGCTGGACCCCCAAGCAGCCAGCCTGTGCCTGAAGGGCCCTTACCTGTACTGCATCCTTCAGGGACTAGGTGTGTAATTCTTGTAGTGCAGTCAAAAATGCCCATCCAACTCTGCAGGCAAAAGCTCACTCCTTCTAGATTCTCTGTGCTTCCAGCTGCTTCAGCACCTTCTCCATGCTTGCGGGGCACCCATGTACTGTTGCCCAGGTTTCCACCAGAGCCCATTTGAGCAGCATAGTTCAGGATCCTGTTTGTAATTCCAATTGTCAGGTTCTAACTAAGGTCCAAGGGTTGTCAGTGGGGGAGTGGCAGTTAGCTGGCCAAACACTTGTGGGATATTTTGACATGGCTTTACTCTCTCTTTGGGCACAAGCAAGCCTGGGTGTGAGCAAGCCCAGGTGCAAGTCATCTGTACAGCATTAGCAGGGTAATTATACCTTTTACAGACAACAGTGGCTCGGAGCCAAGCACAAGCTCATTTGGGTGATCACCTAATACACCTCACATGGTGTGGTTACATAATGAGCAGAGTTGTGCGCCTGCACTCCAAACTCGCTGAGTCATGCTGTACCAGATGTCTGCCTTGGCAGACTGCAGCACATCCGTTTTCCTTACAGTAGTTTATATTGAGTAATACTGACCCTTTTATTTGTTTCTTCTTATGTTTCACAATATAGATTTTGAAGTAGTTAACTGGGGATGAGAATTCAATTGAAAGTGAAAACTTGAAGTGTATCTTCTATATAATTCTTTCAAATAATTAGGGGGTGGGAGAGGCAATACTGACTTTTCTTTCTCAACTGTCTTTGACCAAATCAATTTATAGGCACAAACTAGCTTTCCTGACTCAGCTTTCTTTGACCTTCAGTTTTGATGACCAGACTTGATTGAAATCCTTGTAGTTGCTTTTTTTTTTCCCCCTTTTTTCTTATGGATGTGATCTTGATTGCCATGAGGATACACTTAGGGATAAACTGCACCATAGTCTATTTTGTAAGTAGAATCTGTTACTCTATTTAGAAGCAATTGCATAGCCCTGAAAGACAGAAGAACTAAGGTGGGTAGAACCAGCTTTCAGAACATTTGGAATACATGGACAATTTTGGGATCCTTGCTGAGACCAATTAACTTTCCTGTACATAATATTTCTTTGGTGTTTCCCTTAGAAAATATTTTCACATGTGGAACATATTTGCCTCAAGAGTGTAGAGAAATGCAGGTTAAGCATACTGGTGGATTCCAGGCACTTTGTTAAAATTTTAAAGCTTGCAGGCTAGATGCTATTGTTTAAATGGCAGCTATTGCTTCTGAGGTAGAACAGACATTATCTCAAACTAGCTCATTTGTTTTGGATTCTCTGTATTTTTTAAGGAAATTTTTAACAAAATCACCTATCTGGGAAGACCTAGGAAATGAATGTCTTATCTTCTATGGCTTGAAGTTTACAATGCACAAATCATAAATCAAACATCAACAGATGCTACGTGAGGCAAACTTTAAACTCAGAGAATTATAGCTTCAAATAGAAATTTTGTAGGACAGTTGAAATACAGTCAATGAAGGAAACAAAAGTGATTGGGAGAAAAATAAGCCAAATAGAGCTGTAGACTTCAAGGAAATTCATTCATTATACTATCTGTGTATGGAGCAGTCTGGCTAATATGAAGTGAAATGTATTTGCAATAATAATTAGAGATTGTTTGATTATTAGGTAACTTTGATCAGCCATAGTAACTTCAAATTACAATAAAACTAGCTTAAAATTTTTTAAAAAATCATGATTCTGGTAAAATTTTACTGAAGATCAGATAGATATTTTCCTCCAGGCTTATGAAGAGAAACTGGTTTGCTGAAAACTGGAAGTATTGCTCTGAGGAATAGAGGAGAATTGTTACTGTGTTTCAAAGTTATTGTCCATAATTCCTCAAACTAGAATTAATTTAAAATAAACTTAAGAGCTTCTGACTTTTCACATTACAAAGCTCTATCAAAATAGCAGTAAACTCAAGAATAATTTAAATGGAAACTATTAAAGTTTCTTTTAAAAAACAACTTGCTCTTAGCACACTGGACTTAAGTTTTATAACCTATAATACTGTGTATAAATGGCATTTGAAAGCAAGACACCTAAAGTACTTCATTAATCAGAGCTTTTCATAAAATTAGTATTTCAAATAGAAGCATTTTCAGGTAGGTAACCAGGAACCTCATCTCAGACAAAATCAAGCCCTCAAGTAAAGTATAAATTAAACTCAATGCTTGAGGACTGTATACTTGACCAATGAGAGGGGAAGCAGGAACTAAAAGCAGAAGAAATATCTCTGTGTTGCTCTTTTCCAAAGGTTTTGGGGATTGACAATGCTGCAAAGATTCTAAATGGCTGTGCCTCTTGGCAATGTGAAAAAAGATGATAATCTCCACTCTGTGCCTCATTCTTGTCCATTCTTTAATGCAACATTTATTCATTCAACAAACAAATTTGTCCTGGACAGTCTTCTAGGTGCCAGGTCCACTGGAGTGAACAGAAACAAGTGTCAAGTCATGGGGACAGATAATCTATTGCACAAAACCTGTCAGTTCATGACTCTAATATTTACTCTCCATTAATTGAGTACTGAGTACTATTTACTCAACCATTAATTCATCCCAGTAATTAATTTATTTTGCCAAGCATAATAAGATCTAAATTCCTGTCCATGTCTGAGAAGTTTATGATATAGCCAGACCAAAAAAACAAAAGCTTTTGTAAATCAATATTATAAGTGCTACAATATGGGTGAACACATGAAGTCATACAAACAATTAGGGTAATGAATAGGTCACATCGAAAGTGTCTCGGAAGACTAGTGAAGAAGACTCATGTTTTGTTTTTGAAAGGTGAATGCAAGTTAGAAGGAAGAAGGTGAAGGGGTAGAACAGTCTAGGCCAAAAAAAGAGGTGCATGTTCAAAATGATAAAGGCATACAGGCTGAATCTGTGGTTAGCTAATGTGGCTATAATACAGGTGGGAATGGGACACCTGGTAAGAAAAGATGAGGTCAGAAAGGCAGATAAATCCAGAAGGATTTAGAGTGCAATGTTAAGAACTTTGCATTTTCACCTGAGCACTAAGGGGAATGACTGAAAAATATGTAGAGAAGTCACCCTGGCGGCAAGGTGAAGCCTAAATGCCCAGTTGACTGTTCTATTATGAAATTAATTATTTAAGTGTAGGTTCTTGCTGTTGTGCTGTTTATTTTACTATTCTTTCTGCCTACCTTTGTACGCTTTCTCATATTGTCCCATCCTAATCACTGCTGTTTCGCAAGGCCTAGTAAAAATCTCACTTCCTCATTCAGCAAAATTCAAGAGATGTTATTGATAACCTGCAAAATCAGACATGTGGAGAATTTCCTGATTATGCCAAGTAGTGAATTCTCTTCTAACTCCTACAGGAGTTGGTTCATACCCCTCATACAGCACTTAGAATTTTTTTTGTATCCTCAAGATTCTACCAAATAGGCAGTCCACTCAAACTGGGCAATTAGAGAAGAATTGAATAAAAGGACTATTTACAAAGACATGTGTAGTGCTCTGAACCATATCTCTGTGTAACAGACCACCCCAAACTTAGTGACATAAAATAATAACCATTTTATTATACCCAGGGATTCTGTGGGTCAGGAATTAGAGAAAGGCACAGAGATTCTTTTCTGCTCCATGATGTCTGAGGCTTTAAAGCTGGGGAGGTAACCTTGATGGGTGGGATTAGTTTCATTGGAAGGCATCTTTATTCACATGTTTACATTTGTGCTGGTACTATTGCCTGGAGCATGTACATGTGTTCTTTCCATGTGGCCTGGTTGGGCTTCATCACAGGAGCTTTCCACAGGTTAGCAGAGTTTTTTTTTATATGGCCTTGTAGGGCTCCGAGCACAAGTATCCTAACAAGTAAAGCAGAAGTAGAATGGTCCTTATGAGACAGCCTTGGAAGGCACAGAATCCTGGTTCTGCTGTATTCATTAGTTATGAGCAAGTTTTGAACAAGTCTCTAAGATCAGCCCAAATTCAAGTAGAAGTATCCTACCCATCGCCAATCAATAGGAGAAGTGACACAAGATTTGCACATGTTTTAAACTGCCACAGAAGAGTTTACAGAAGCTAACAAGGGATAGCGTGGTGTCTTAGGGCTAGGAATAGCAGTAACTGAGTTTCTTCTTCTATGAATAAAGAAGCAAAGGGAGGAAGAATTTGCCAGATCAAGAGCTTGAGGAGACAGCCACATGATGGTGCTGTAGACGTCAATAGAGAGATGGAGCTAAATGAGGGAGAGGAAGAAGAAAAACTGGAGGAAAGTAAACACCTGACCTCACTCTGTTCATGCCTCGGGAACCTCCCTATTGGTCAAACCCAGATGGCAGCCCAAGAATGCAGCCCACGTAGATCAACCTCCTGAAGCTAACAGCAGGGTAAATAAGGTGGAAAGTGGGTCTGGAGGGACAAACAAGATATTCAATACAACCTTCTATTACAGGTAGTTTTTAATTTGTCCTTGGAAGTAGAATTTTTCCACTTCCAAATATATACTCCTATAATTCTTCCCCCATTTGACAATGTAAAAAGAGACAAGCTGTGTTTTATATAATAGGAGCTTAATTCTTGTTTGTTGAATAATGAATGATTGATAGCCACTTCTGTGAATGAAAAAATACATAGAGAAGTTCCTTTTCATATCAGATTCCCATGTCTAATTCTATGTGGATGTAGAGATAAGATACTAATTTGTTATCTACTGGATAATGAATAAGTCACATTATTTTCACCAAATTATTTTGTCTTTTTTAGGATTTAAATCATAGAGTTTACAAAAGCTTTTATCAAAAATGTTGAAAATGAAAGCAGCCATGAGCACAGATTTATTCATAATAAACAAAGGGTCAATAGTTCTAACATTTAAGGTGAGTCAAGAGGATAATAGAACTTTAGGTTAGTCTGATTCTATTGTCTATGGTGGCCCAAGGCAGAATTGCCATTTCTATGCCCATGGATGCTATAGCATCTCCTCTCTTTTTATCAGTTTTCTAATAGAGCTCTAGGAAAATCATTAGGAAGCTAAGGGAAAAAAGAAATTTATCAGACAAAATATGCATTAGACTCTAAAAATCCAAAGTAGATTGAGGGGGTGGGAGGCATTGTAGGCAAAAAGACATCAATATGGTAAACAGAGTTTAATGTATCCTGTTATTGCATTTCTACCAGGTTGCTTTAAACACTGTTAATGAAGAAACTAATGTAAGGAGAGAAGATGAGTTACTTGTTACCAGGTACACCCCAGCTGAAGCAAAAGACTGAAAGCATTTATTATCTTTCTTACCTGTTAGTGCTGCATTGTGGAACAAATAAAACAATGTGTTTGAAAACCATAAGGTACTGCAGAAAGATAAGAATTTATTTCAAGACATGCAGAAAAAATATTTGACTGAAATCACAGCTACTTTGTTCAAGGCAATGTTCTAAAAACAAAGTGCTAATCAAAATGGCCAGAAAGCATCTGTTTTGACCCTGAGTGACCCTGAACTCCCCTAACTACATTTTTAATTGAATGATGCAAGTATTTGTCCCCTTCTAATCCCCAAGAAACTTTGACTATGAATAAATAGACCAAATAAGCATCAGATAAAGGACAGAGATCCAGAATCTTAAAGTTAATTCTGTGGCTTTTCCCCATAATCATGTCATCTCCCAATTCGTGATAAGGTAGTTCACTAAAAAATGAAAAAATATATATAATTTTGTATGTCACTGGAGGGGGGTGATAATTACATTTAGAAGATACCACATTAGTCTGTTTTCACTCTACTAACAAAGACATACTCTAGACTGGGAAGAAAAAGAGGTTTAACTAGACTTATACTTCCACATGGCCAGGGAGGCCTCAGAATCATGGTGGGAGGTAAAAGGCACTTCTTACATGGCAGCCACAAAAGAAAATGAGGAAGAAGCAAAAGTCGAAACCCCTGATAAACCCATCAGATCTCTTGAGACTTAATTCGCTATCACAAGAATAGTACAGGAAAGACTGAACTATTTTATGTAATAAAGTCTCCATAATTCAATTACCTCCCCCTGTGTCCCTCCTACAACATGTGGGAATTCTGGGAGATAAAATTCAAGTTGAGATTTGGGTGGGGACACAACCAAACCATATCAGGTACTCAGGGCATAAAATTATATATATACTATATATATATACACACACACAAATATATATGACTTGGCTCTCAGTTTTTTTAAAACCATAGTTTGATGGGTTTCTGAAAGGGCACATAGTGGTGTGCATATTATGAAAAATCTCTATTTTAAGTAGATCAATATGAATTCAGCATCTTGATTAGTAGCAGTATTGACATTTCTAAAATTCCAGTTTCAACATCCCAACATCTAATTGTGAGTAAAAATGAGTTCTTGGGTGGGTGATCAAAGAGTAACTTTTTCTTAGCCCTTACTATAATTTGAATGCCAACACAGGAAGCAGAAAGCATGGATGCATATTTTTGCTGGCAGAATCCAGTTGTTTCTCAAGTCCTTTTATCTGCCTTGCATCTCATGTATTAAATATTACATATTGTGTTCCTGTATCCCACACTAGATGGAATTTAATGGCATGAAGCTCTAATGAATGAATGTGTTGCATTCAAACTCAGTAGTGATACTGTATATTTTTATTTTTATATGCCACCATTAAGCTAAAGCATTTCACAAAAATTTACTACCTTGTGAATATGAGCAAGAGCTGGCTTATGTATTTTAACAATATTTAGATTCTATTTTTCTTAATGTATTGTGTTTCTAAAGTTGAGTTGAGGACAATTAATGTCAGTTTTAAAAAGAAAAATGAACTTACCTAACTAGAGATATGCTATGATGTAGATGGAAATAATATACTACCGATTCTACTTTCAAAAAGAATAGTTATATGGTGGCAATTTCTATTATGGTGTTGCTTCATCTCAAAGAAATGGCTATACACAGGTTTAACTCCCTTTAGTAAATAGCTTCCTAAACTTTCATGTCATATTTTAAATTAAATCTATTTAGATTAAACAAGTTCATTTGGAACATTACTTTTTCCTTCCTTAATCTTCACTTACCAGTCCTTATACCTAACTCCTCTGCCTTTGTCAATGAGTCTCTATTCTCCTTGACTTAGAGTAATTCATTTTAAGCTAACGTTTTTATTAAACAAAGACCCTTTTTAGTCATCATGCCCTGTCACATTTCCTTTAAAAAGCCTCTCATATTCATATTTTCTCTGTCTTGTCATTTTACTGTCATTGTAATTTGTACCTTAGGTAACTTGCAGAATTTCTAGGAGGCTAGGAGAACAATTGTGGATGTCACACAGGCCCCTATTGCAACCACTGGAAACATCACAAGTTACAGTCTTCATTTATAAAACACAGAGGCTGAAACAGAGATAAGTTGAGGGTTTTGTCTAAGGTTATGAAGTTAGCAACTGGCAGAGCTGGACTTCTAGCCTTGGCCCATGTTTATCCCACTCTGCTAGCCAACTTAAGAAGAATGGCTTGTCTGTAATTATAATGCTTGTTATTGTTTTTCGTGTGCTAGTTTTGTTTTCTAACAAATAATAATTTCTTTGAAAGGCAATTTTATATGCTAGGGTTCATTGGACTACCTAGTACAGGCGTAAGGACATTTAAGGACATAGTGATAGTGAAGAATTTCTTAAAAATTACTTAAATGCTAATGCAGAAAGCACGAGTCTTTGTGATTTTGAATATAATCCAAAGAATGTTATAAGGAAAATTAAGGTTTTGTTTCCCAGATCCTAAATCTTTAATATCTGGATATGACAATGTGATGCCTAGGTAAGAATTCAGCTTGTATTGTATTTAATTGATGCAGAAAAGGGGGATATCTTGGAGGCCACAATGGGACATATGAAAACAAATATCAACCATGGGATTACAGAAGAATCTGTAAGATGCTGGAGGCAGAGAAGCTGAAATTGTTCCATATACTACTCTAGATAAATGTTTAATATAATTCTATGTTTAATATAAATTCTATGAATCTTGTGATCGGCAAAGAAATGTGTTATAATTCAGAGTCATACCCTGAAGTGAGAGTTGTAAGTTTATATTTTAGGGTATTGTATAGTGTTTTTTGGGGTTTAGAGAAACATCCTTTATATAGAAAATATTTATCTAACTTTTCCAGGGATATTTGAAGATGCTCCTAAAAAGTTAAAATGTTACCTGGGTAATATTATATAATCAAGTTATGCTCATTATTAAAAGTTTAATAGCATGTCACCAAACTTGCTCCTTTTCTCTCTGCTATATAAGGCAAGATAATTATTATTCTTGGTAATGACTACTCTCCTTTCCTTTCTTCACCAAGAGCTTAGACAAACTCTACTTTGATCATTTCTGTTCAATTAATCCCTTCTTTTGCTTAATTAGCTTATCTTTTTTTTTTTTTTTCTTTTTTTGGTACACACTCTGCTATTGAAAAATAGACAGCTTTTGACTTCAGATAGGGACCAAAGGTGCCTTTGGTTATTTCTGGCTTCAGATTTCTCAGTCTACAGCTAGAGCTTTATGAGTTGTCTCATCAGGCCTACTCATTAAAAAGCAGCTACTGCATAACCCATAGGATTATCTCTTCTCGCAGCTTGTCTAAGGTCAGTGATTCTTTCTAGGTTATTACTTCCATGGGTCTTTGCTGTTAAACATTTGTGCTTTGCATAATTTTTTCAAGATAATGAAACCATCATTTTAAAAATGTATAATACCATTCCATGTTTTTATATTGTTATATGTGGGCCTTGCAACTATAGAGAAAATCTTATGGCTTATCTATCTATCTATGCGGATTTATCCTATCAATAATAGAAAATTATTCACATTATTTAATTATACATTAATTTATTTGTTAAGAAATTAGTTGTTGATCTCTTTTGTTAGATACTATAGTTATTACAAAGACAGCTGGTAACAATATCTGCCCTTGTGAATTTATGATCTCATAAGAATGATAATCAATGTACATTCATGCTTTGTGCTTATTGTTCATAGTCCAAACCTACCACTTACGCACTGAGATATTAGACAAGCCATATGATTTTACTTGAATAGTTTCTCAGGACATTATTGTAAGCATTAAACAAGAAACATTGCAAGCTGCTTAGCATAATTCCTCAATCATCACTATATGTTATAGAATAGATCATAGGGATGTGAGAAACATATACAACCATTCCAGTGCCCTATAGTGAACTGGATTTTCCCAACCTAAACCTCAGAATTACTTGAAAAATCTTCATCAATTGAAAAATGTATTTCTACTTATTATAGTCAGTAACCAAGTAATGTACATGAGTGAAAAGTAAACCTCTGCTTTTTTAGGCTATTGAGATACGGAGGTTATCATTTACCATGACATAAATCATCCCTATCCTAACAAACTGCTGGACTTGCCTTCCTTGGGTAAAATTGCTCTCCAAATAGAACATGTTAAGTGCTCAGAGATCACAGCAAGTTTTGAGCCAAAGGTTCTCTAATTTCCCAGATGGATAGGGTTATGCCTTTACAGTAACATTCTTACCTTGAAAAAAACCCTGATTTATAGAATAGATAGTTACCTATTATTGCATTATACAAATAGGTGATTTATATACTTTTCTTAAAACCTCCGCTATGTAGTCAGAAAATACAATGTTAGTATTCATTTATATATGTTTGTGATATTGTCAATGTTTAGTTATTCTTCCAGGCAGTCCCCAGATGGGTCACAAAATAATGGATGAAGCAAACAGTCACATGGGTAACTCCAGTTTAGGAATTAACATTATGTCAAAAAATGCAAAAATAATACTTGCCTTACTGATGTATGAATGTTATAGCAAGTATAGGTAAAAAAAAAAAAAAAAATGAGAAGAGTTGGGCTCAGGTGATTAGATTTGATCACGAGGATGAGAAAGCAAAGCAGGTCATGAGAGAGAGATGCCCATTTTATTATTGATCACGTCCTTTAGGTAGACCTTGTAGTGTTCCCTGAGATGAGAGGAATTATTGAACACCACCCCCCGCCCGCCCAGAGTTAAGCAGATTTCATCTTCAAGGTATGAGCCTATTGAAGACACAACAAAAATGGCCTTTTACAGGCAATTTGTATTTAAGGCTCATTTGTAAGTGCATAATTTCCCCTTTCCTTAGGAAAAAAAGAAAAAGGAGGAATATATCCTAGAAAACTGTGCTGTTTGAAAGTTGAGAGAAACTTCTAAATTTCAAAAATCTCCGTTAAATATTAAGAGCAAATTTTGGGAAATGGAACATAATGTTTTATGTTTTATGTTTCCTTATTTTTCCTTCTTTTTATGCCAATCAACTAAAGGGCCGAGCTCCAGGGAAGCATCTAGAGAAAAATCCTAAAAATTATGCAGGCAAAGTTGTTGGGAGCTTATTTCTATTTCCTTTCCTTTCTTAAATCTTAAAGTCTCTTCAATCACCAATAACTTTTCTATATTTTCCACTCTTTATGAATCTTGTAACAAATAGAAAAACAATTTGACACAATTTGAATTAACTTAATTTCCTTAGACCTCTGCCATTAACTCTGAACACATTCTGTCTTACACTCTTGCTTCTTGCACAATATTTTCCTTAGAATTTATGTATGTTCTAAATTATAATCTCCTTCTTGGATTCATGAATGAATACGAGAGTAAACCTTTGATCCCACTAAAGTATCTAACTTCTTAACTTGTGTTCATAGGTAAATTCTATCATACTTCTAGCTACTTGGGCTGGACATATTGGAGTCACCCTTAACTCCATTCTCATCTGTCCCCTACTCCACACTACCATCTCTGGTTGGTAAAATCTAGGTAATTTTATGTCAATAATAGCCTATATCAATATTTTCTTCCAATGCCATTGCATTTTTCTAATTTAGACTCAGAATCTGCCTTCTAAGTGCTTTCTAGTCTCAAGGCTTATCTAAGTCATTGTTCATTGCAACATCAGAGTAACATGTTTAAGGATCAGCTCTGAGAAAATTACCACATTGTTAGAAAATTTTATTTCTTTACTATTGCTTGTAAAGTCCAGGCTATAAAATCTGTTGTAAACAGTTTCTTTTATTTATCCTCAACTTCTTATCCTGTTGTTATTTCATATTGTCCTATTTATGCTCTAATGATTCCATCAAATCCATCCACCTTGTTTTTGGTCCCAAATATGCATGTATAAGTCCACAATGATGCTTTTGTTTATCTTTTCCTCCATATCAGAAAGTATTGACTTTTCTCCATCTTTACTTTGGGGTCCACTTCAAATTTTACTTTCTTTATGAAAATGTTCTCTATCCTCTGAATGGCCAAAATACGAACAAGGTGCTTGATTCACTAGCTCATGAGCATTGTACCAATAACAGGTAACAAAAATATGGCACTAATATCTTTTTCTAAACTCCCCAAACACTCTTTATAAATTGACGTTTATTGGATTATATATTGTATTTATTTATATTATTGGATTGTAATGGCTTTGTGGGCGGTGTTTTTATCTTTTTCAAGCTTTTAACTCCACACCATATAGTAAAATTTTCATTCATGTATTCTGCAGTGAGTTCAATAAATTTGAAAAGATTAAAGCATACATTATTTCATTTATTTTAAAAATTATGATTCCCTACTCTTCTTTATTAACTGAATCAATGAGTTTCAATGTTTTCAGAAAAGGAGGAAAATGGCTGGGCATGGTGGCTCACGCCTGTAATCCCAGCACTTTGGGAGGCCGAGGTGGGCAGTTCATGAGTTCAGGAGATTGAGACCATCCTGGCTAACACGATGAAACCTGTTCATCGTGTTACTAAAAATACAAAAATACAAAATACAAAAAAAAAAAAAAAAATACAAAAATACAAAAATACAAAAATTCTCTACTAAAAATACAAAACATTAGCTGGGCATCGTGGTGGGCACCTGTAGTCCCAGCTACTCGGGAGGCTGGGGCAGGAGAATGGTGTGAACCTGGGAGGCAAAGCTTGCAGTGAGCCGAAATTGCGCCACTGCACTCCGGCCTGGGCGACAGAGTGAGACTCTTGTCTCAAAAGAAAAAAAACAAAAAAGAAAAGGAGGAATATATCCTAGAAAACTGTGCTTTTTGAAAGTTAAGAGAAACTTCTAAATTTCAAAAATCTCCTTTAAATATTAAGAGCAAATTTTGGGGAATGGAACATAATGTTTTATTATAAGCCATAGGTACAGAACTTAGCTTCTCTTTTCCTTGTATGCTTTTTTTTTAAAGGGAAAAGCTTAGGTTGTTGATTTAAGACTTGTCTTCTCTAATATAAATACTTAAAGTTATAAATTTCCATCTAAGTACTATTTTAACTATATCTTACACATTTTGATATGTTGTATTTAAATTTTTATTAAGCTCAAAATATTTTATTTTGACTTCTCCTTTGAGCCATGAGTTATTTACAAATGTATCATTTAATTTATAAATATTTGGGGTATCCAAGCTGTTATTAATTTCTAGTTTATTATCATTATAGACAGAGAATGCCTTATAGAATTTGTATTCTTTGAAATTTGTTAAGGCTTGTTTACTGGCTCAAAATATGGCCTTAGTGTATGTTACATGCACATTTGAAAATATGTATATTCTTCTGTTGTTGGGCAGTGTGTTCTACAACGTTAAAGTAGGTTTATTGGTTGATAGCGTTACTGAGGTTTTCTATATTCGTACTGATTTTCTGTCTACTTGTTCTATCAATTACTTAGAGTGGAGTGTTGAACTATCCAACTGTAATCACAGATTTACTTGTTTCTCCTTTTAGTTCTGTCATTTCCTCCCTCAATTATTTTTAAGATATATTGTATTGAGTATACACATCGAGAATTGCTATGTCTTCTTACAGAATCCACTTTTACAACTTTGTAATATCCTTAATTAGTCCTGATAATATGTCTTATTATAAAGTCTACTTTACATTATCTAACATTAATATTCTTACCTCACCCTTCTTTTGTTCACTGTTCACATGTCATATCTTTCTCCATTCTTTTACTTTTAATCTATTTGATATTAAACTGAGTATCTTGGAAAAAACATGTAGTGGCATCTTACTTTGGTATTCTTTCAGATAATCACTATTTCACAATTGGCCTCTATTTAGAACATTCACACTAAATATAATTATTAATATAATTAAATGTTACTATTGCTAGCTCTTTTCTAGTTGTTCCATTTCTCTATCTATCTATCTATCATTTATCTATATAAATGTAATCAGTCTGTTGTGAAATATTATCATTATTGGTTTCTGTGTAGTTGAATGACCTACATTATATTTCCATTTTCTTCCTTTGTCCTCTGTGTTATCTTGTTAAACCTTTTATTTTTTATATGTTCAAAACAGTATATAGCTACTCTTTGTACTTTAAGACAGTTATCTTTTAATGCCATTAAAAAAATTCCTTCGTTTTGTCAATTTTTTATCCTCTTTATTTGGCTGTCTGGACAAGAGGCTTAGCTTTTGGCCTGACTCATTCTTGGACATGCCTTCTTCACTAAGCATAATCATTTCTAGCTTTTGATTTAAAGTGAGACACATGTAACTCTTCATGTAAGCATGTAGAAGACACTACATGGTCATAATTTGCTTAATTTCAATATTCTTGTGTCTAAGGAAATAGGGAAGCCCAAGGTAAGGGGAAGAGATGGAAGAATGGCCAATTGGTTGAACATTCAAAATACAAATACTCTTTATCGATTACATGTAATTGGTAAAGAAACAATTACAACACTAATATCAAAGATCACTGATCAAGATAACCATAATAGATACAATAATAATGAAAATGTATGAAATATTGTGAGAATTACCAAAACGTAAAACAGAGACATGAAGTGAGCACATGTTGTTGGAAACAACTGCACCAATAGATAGACTTGTACAAAGCAGGGTACAAACCCTTAATTTGAAAAAAATAATATGATATCTATAAAGCGCAACCAAGTGAAACAAAAGAAAGCAAGGTATGCCAGTATCAGTGTTTTTTATTGTCAATTATTTCATGGGGAAAGGCAGAGCAAGATGGCAAAATAGAAAGCTCCACTGATCATCCTGCCTGCAAGAACACTACGTTAACAACAATCTACACAGAAAAAAACCACCTTCACAAGAACCAGAATTCAGGTGAGCACTCACAGTACCTGGTTTTAACCTCATATCACTGAAAGAGGCACTGAAAGGATAGAAACAATATTCCTGAATCCTCGACACCAGCCCTCCCCAACCCCTGGCAGCAGCACGATGCAGAGAGCATCTCTGGGCACTGGGGGAGGTAGAATACAGCAGTTGTGAGGGAGTAAACTCAGTGCTGTCCTGTTAGAACAGAAAGAAAATGGGACCAACTCAGCTGATACCTTCCCACAAGGGAACATTTAAATGAGCCCTAGAGAGAGAGGAATCACCAATCCTAGTGGTCTGAACCTGAACTTGAGTGACCCCAAACCTCACCACCTAGGGATAATGTGCTCTTGGTCTCTAAGCAAACTTGAAGGGCAGTCTAGACCATCAGGACTGCAAGTTCAAGTCAAGCCCTAGGGCTGAACTAGGCCAAAAGACAGTGGACTAGGGGTGCATGCAACCTACTGAGACACCAGTTGGAGTAACCAAGGGAGTGCTGGCATCACCTCTCTCCTAACCCCATGCTGCACAGCTCACAACTCCAAAAAGGACCCCTTCCTTTCACTTAAGGAGAGGAGAAGGAAGAGTGGGGAAGGACTTTGTCTTGCATCTTGCATAGCAGCTCAGCCACAGCAGGATAGGGCCCCAGTCACAGTCAAGAGGCCCATGTTCCAGGCCCTAGCTCCCAGGCCAAATTTCTAGACACATCCTGGGCCAGTAGGGAGACTGCTGCCTTGAAGGAAAGAACCCAGTCCTGTTACCATTTATCACCTGCTAACTGTAGAGCCCTTGGGCACTGAATAGCCAGCAATGATACCAAGGTACAAAATTGAGGGCCTTAGTGAGCCTCTGAGACTTGTCGGCTTCAGGGGAGACTCGGCACATTACCAGCTGTGGTGGTTATAGGGTAAAACACATTCTGCTCGAGAAGAGCAGAGGAAGAAGTAAAGGGGACTTTGTCTCGTACCTTAGGTACCAACACAGTTACAGGGGCATAGAGCACCAAGCAGGTACTTGGGGTCCCTGATTCCAGAAGTTGATTCTTGGATGACATTTCTGGACCTTTTATGGGCTGGAAGGGAGCCCATAGCCAGAAAGGTGAGTCCCTGGCTAGGCAGCATTTACCACAAGTTGCCTTAAGAGACACTGGACCTAAAGGAAACATTCATGATGTAGTATGGCAGTACTCCTTGTGGCCAGGTGTGGTGGTGGCTATGAGGAGAGACTCCTCTGCCTTTGGAAAGGGAAGAGAAGAGTGAGGACTTCTTTATGGTTTGAGGGTCAGCTCAGCCACAATACAATAGAACACCAGGTATACTTCTAACATTTTTGACTGTAGTCCCTCACTCTTGGACAACTTCTAGACCCACCCAGGGCCTGCGGAACCTCACCACCCTAAAAAGAAGGACAAAGGCCAGTTGCTTTGCCACCTTCTGATTTGTAGAGCCCCAAGGTTTTGGGTGAACATAGACAGTAGCCAGGGAGTGGTTACAGCCGGTCTTGGGTAAGAGCCAGTGCTGTGCTGGCTTCAGGTCTCACTCAGCACAGTCATAGTGGTGGTGACCACAGGGGTGCCTATGTTACTCCACCCTCAGCTTTAGATGGCTCGGAACAGAGACCGAGACTCTGTATGTTTAGAAGAAAGTAAGGGAAAGAACGGGAGTCTCTGCCTGGTAATCCAGAGAATTCTCCCTGATCATGTCCAAAACCATCAAAGCAGTACCTCCATGAAACTGCAAGAACCACAGCATTACTGGGCTTGGGGGTGCACCAAGCAGATATAGCTTAGATTATAACACCCAAACCTTTTTAAGTAACTGGAAAGCCATCCTAGGAAGAACCGCTACAAGTAAGCCCAAACTGTGAAGACTACAATGAATACCTAACTCTTCAATGCCGAGACATCAAAGTCCATCTACTAGCATCAGCACAATCCAGGGAAACATGACTACTCCAAATGAACTAAATAAAGCACTATAAATCTGGAGAAAAAGATTTATGTGACCTTGCAGACAGAGAATTCAAAATAGTTGTGTTGAGGAAAATCAAGGAAATTCAAGATAACACAGAGAAGGAACTTAGAATTCTATCAGATATATCTAACTGAGACATAGAAATAATTAAAAAGAAGCAGAAATTCTCAAGGTGAAGAATGCAATTAGTGTACTGAAGAATACAACAGAGTCCTTTAAAAGCAGAATAAATCAAGCAGAAGAAAGAATTAGTGACCTTAAAGGCAGGTTCTTTAAAAATACACAGAGGAGACAAAATAAACAAATGAAAATAATGGAAAACAATGAAATACACCTACAGGACCTAGAAAATAGCCTCAGAAGACTAAATCTAAGAGTTATTGGTGTTAAAGAGGAGGTAGCGATAGGGATAGATGTAGAAAGTTTATTCAATGGGATGATAATGGAAAACTTCCCAAACCCAGAAAAAGATATCAATATTCGATTATAAGAAGGTTATAGAACACCAAGCAGATTTAACACAAAGAAGATTACCTCAAGGCATTTTAATGGTCAAACTCCCAAAGGTCAAGGATAAAGAAAAGATCCTAAAAGCAGCAAGAGAAAGAAACAAGCAACATCCAATGGAGCTTCAATACATCTGGCAGCAGACTTTTCAGTGGAAACCTTACAGACCAGGAAAAAATGGCAAACATATTTAAAGAGATGAGAGGAGATAAACTTTTACCCTAAAATAGTTTATCTGCTAAAAATAGCCTTCAAACACGAAGGCAAATTAAAGATTTTCCCAGACAAACAAAAGCTGAGGGACTTCATCAATGCCAGAGTCATCCTACAAGAAATGGTAAAGAGAGTACTTCAACTAAAAAGAAAAGGACATAAATGAGCAATAAATAACTACCTGAGTGTAAAAAACTTACTGGCAATAGTAGGTACACAGTAAAACAGAATATTACAACACTGTAACTGTGGTATGTAAAGTAAACTTATCCTAAGTAGAAAGACTAAATGATGAATCAATGAAAAATAATAACTACAACAACTTTTCAAGCTATAGGCCATACAATAAGATATAAATAGAAACAACAAAAATTTAAAAAGTGAGGAGATGAAGTTAAGGTGAGGTTTTATTATTATTATTATTATTTGCTTGCTTGTTTGTTTATCAAAATACTGTTAAATTGTTAGGTTAAAATAATGGGTTATAAGACATTATTTGCAAGCTTCACGGTAACCTCAAATCAAAAAACATACAATGGATAAACAAAGAATAAAAATCAAGAAACTAAATCATGCCACCAGAGAAAATCATCTTCACTAGAGGACAGGAATGAAAGAAGGAAGAGAAGACCACAAAACAACCCGAAAACAAATAACAAAATGGCAGGAGTAAGTTCTTACTTACCAGTAATAACACTGAATGCAAATGGCATAAACTCTCCAATTAAAAGACACAGACTGGCTTAACTGATAAAGAAAATAAGACCAATTGGTCTGTTGCCTAGAAGAAACATACTTCACCTATAAAGACACATATAGGTTGAAAATAAAGGGATGACAAAGATATTCCATGCCAATGGAAAACAAAAAAGAGATGGCGTCATTATACTTACATAAGATTGCCACACATAAAATTAAATGCCTAGTTTTCAAGACAAAAACTGTAAGAAAAGACAAAGATGTTCACTATATGACCATAAAGGGGTGCATTCAGCAAGAGAATATAATGATTTTAAACATATATGTACCCAACACTAAAGCACACAGATATATAATAGAAAATTATTAGAGCTGAAGAGAGACATAGTAACAATACAATAAAAGCTGGACACTTCAGCTCCCAACTTCCAGGATTGGATGGATCTTCCAGGCAGGAAATCAACAAAGAAACATCAGACTTAAACTGCACTATAGACGAAAGGGATCTAATAGACATTTACAGAACATTTCATCCAAGAACTGCAGAATACCCATTCTTTTCCTTAGCAAATGGATCATTCTCAAAGATATACCGTATGGAAGGTCACAAAGCAAGCCTTAAAACATTCAAAAATATTGAAATAATATTGAGCATCTTCTCTGACAACAGTGGAATAAAACTGAAAATTAATAATTTAATTATGGAATTAAGGAATTTTAAAAACTATGTAAATACGTGGAAATTAAACAATATGTTCCTGAAAGACTAGTGGGTCAAAGAAGCAATTAAGAAGGAAATTGACAAATGTTTTGAAAGAAATGATAATGGAAACACAACATACAGAAACCTATGGGTTACAGCAAAAGTGGTACTAAGAGGAAAGTTTATAGCTGAAAGCACATATATCTGAACAGAGGAAAATCTTCAAATAAACAATCTAATGATGCATCTAGAAAAGCAAGAGCAAACTAAACCCAAAATTAGTGGAAGAAAATAATAATAAAGATCAGAGCAGAAATAAATGAAATTGAAATAAACAACACAAAAGATCAATGAAACTAAAAGTTGATTTTTTGAAAATTAAACAAAATTGACAAATGTTTAGACAGACTAACTAAGAAAAAAAGAGAGAAGATTTAAAAAAAAGATAATCGTGAATGAAATAGGAGATATTACAACTGATACTGCAGAAATTCAAAGGATCATTAGTGGCTACTATGAGTAGCTATATGCCAATATATTGGAAAGCTAGAAGAAATGGACAAATTCCTTGCTAAATTCTTAGACACATACAACCTACCAAGATTGACCCATGAAGAATTCTAAAGCCGGAACAGATAAATAATGAATAATGAGATTGAAGCCCTAATAAAAAGTCTTCCAGTAAAGAAAATCCCGGTACCTGATGGCTTCACTGCTGAATTCTGCCAAACATTTAAAACAGACACATAGACCAATGGAACAGATAGAGAACCCAGAAAGAAATCCACCCACCTACAATAAACCCACTTTTGACAAAGGTGCCAAGAATCTACACTGGGGAAAAGACAGGCTCTTCAATAAATGGTGCTAGGAAAACTGGATATCCATGTGCAAAATAATGAAACTAGGCTCCTATCTCTCTCCATATACAAAAATAAAGTCAAAACGGATTTAAATTTAATGAAACTTCATCAAACCATGAAACTATCACAAGAAAACACTGGGAAAAACAACCAGGTTATTGGTCTGGGCAAAAATTTCTTGAGCAATACCTCATAAGCACAGGCAACCAAAACAAAAATGGACAAATGAGATCACGTAAGTTAAAAAGTTTCTGCACAACAAAGGATACAACCAACAAAGCGAAGAAACAACCCATAGAATGGGAGAAAATATTTGAAAACTACCCTTCTGACAAGGAATTAACCAAAATACATAAAGATCTCAAACAATTCTATAGGGAAAAAAATCTAATAATCTGATCAAAAGATGGGCGAGAGATTTAAACAGACATTTCATAAAAGAATATATACAAATGGCAAACAGGCATAGGAAAAGGTGCTCAACATTACTGATCATCACAGAAACGCAAATCAAAACTACAATGACATATCAGCTCGCCCCAGTTAAAATGGCTGATATCCAAAAGGCAGACAATAGCAAATGCTGATGAGAATGTGAAGTGAACCCTTGTAACACTGTTGGTAGGAATGTAAACTACACTTTATTTTTTGTAGGAATGGGTGCTCACCATGTTGCTCAGACTGGCCTTGAAACCTGGGCTCAAGTGATTTGCCCGCCTTGACCTTACAAAGTATTGAGATTTGGCATCAGTCACTGCACCCTGCCAGGAATGCAAATTAATACAATCACTATGGAGAACAGTTAGGAGATTTCTCAAAAAACTAAAAACAGAGCTACCATACAATTCAGCAATCTTGTTGCTCGGTATATAACCCCCAAAAAGGAAATCAGTATGTCAAAGAGATACCTGCACTTCTGTGTTTGTTGCAGCACTGTTTACAATGGTTAAGATTTGGAAGGAAACTAAATGTCCGTCAACAGATAAATGGATAAAGAAAATTGGTACACATACACAATGGAGTACTATTCAGTCATAAAAGAGTATGAGATCCAGTCATTTGCAACAACACAGATGGAATTAGAGATTCTTAAGTGAATGAATCTAGGCACAGAAAGACAAATATTGCATATTCTCCTTTATTTGTGGAATCTAAAAATCAGAACAATTGAACTCATGGTCATAGAGGGTAGAAGGATGGTCACCAGAGGATGGAAAGGGTGTTGCAGGGATAGTGGGAAAGTGGGGATGGTAAATGGGAACAAAAAATTAGAAAGAATGAATAAGACCTTCTATTTGATAGCACAACACGGTGACTATAATCAATAGTAAATTAACTGTATATTTTAAAATAGCGAATGTAATCAGATTGTTTGTAACTCATAGGATAAATGGTTGAAAGGATGGGTACCCCATTCTCTATGATGTGTTTATTTCATGTTGCATGCTTGTATCAAGACATTGCTTGACCTCCGAATATATACACCTACTATGTACTCACCAAAACATTAAAAAATATATTTTATTATATGAATATTACATAATTCATTTATCAGTTCATGGACATTTGGTTTGTTTTCACTTTTTGGTATTGTAAACAGTGCTGCTACAAACTTTTGTGCACACATTTTTGTGTGAAAATATATTTTCATTTATCTTGAGATATAGCAGGAGTGAAGTTGTTGGGTTATATGATAACTCCATGTATAACATTTGAGGAATAAACAGACTGCTTTCCAAAGTGGCTGCACTATTTTAGTTTATACTAATTATATACAGGATTATACAAGGGTTTCAATTTTTCAACACTTTTTACTGTCCGCTAACACTTTTTATTTTCTAGCCATTTTTTTTTTGGGTGGGAAGAGTATGGTTTTGATTTACTATAAGATTATGATTTTAATTTGCATTTCCCTGATGTCTAATGATATTGAGCACCCTGTCATGTGCATTTGACCATTTGTATGTCTTCTTGGGAGGAATGTCTATTCACATTTTTTGCACATTTTTCAAAAATTTTTTTTATTGAGTTGTAATAATTTTCATATATTCTAAATACAAGTCCTTCCTTTATCAAATATATTATTTGTAAATATCTTTCTTTCCATGGTGCTTTTTCACTTTGTAAATGACATATCATTTGAAGCACAATGAATCTTAAACCCAAATTTTGTCTATTCTCTTTTGTTGATTATGCTTTTGGTGTTGTATTTAAAAAACCTTTATGTAACCAAAAATCATAAAGATATATTTATATATATACACTTTTTTTCTCCTAGGTCATTTATAATTTTAGTTATTATATTTAGGTCTGTGATCCAATTTTTGTAGATTTTGTGTCTGGTGTGAGAAATGGGTCTTACTTTTTCCTTTTTCATGTGGCTATGCAAATGCCCCAGTACCATTTGTTGAAAAGACTATGCTTTTTTTCTTTGAATTGCCTTGGCCCCATTTTCAGAAATTGATTCACCATACATGCAAAAGTTTACTTTGGGAATTTGAATCCTTTTTAGTTAAAATACACACACACACACACACACACACACACACACACACACACACACACAATTTATCCTTATGCCAGTACACATTTTTTTATTACTGTAGTTTTGTAGTAAGTTTTGAAATCTTTAAGTGTGAGTTCTCTACTTTTGCTCATCTTTTTTTTGCGTGTGTGGCTATGCTCTATCACTTGACTTTCTATATGAATATTAGGATAAGATTGTCAATTTCTTCACAGAATTTAGCTGACATTTTGATAGGGATTTCATTGACTCTGTAGATCCATTTGGGGGAATGTTACAATTTTTATAACATTTCATCCATGAATATAGGATTTCTCTCAATTAACGTAGTTTTTCTTTACTTTCTTGCTACAATCCTTTGTAGTTTTAAGAGCAACATTTTTGCATGGACTTTGGTAAATTCGTATCTATGTTTTTCTTCTTTTTGATGCTCATTACAAATGGGTTTACTTTATTTCAATTTTGGATTGTTTGTGGCAAACATATGAAAATGATTTATTTTTTATGTATTGATCTTGTATCTTGCAACCTCACTGGACTTATTTATTAGTTCTTATATTTGTTTAGTTGGATCTTTATAATTTTTAAAATGCAAGATGATGACATCTGCGAATAAATAGCATTTTTTTTTCCTGTCTGAATGAATTTTATTTAATTTTCTTGCCTAATTGCTCTGGGTAGTACCTCCGGCACAATGTTAAATAGAAGTGAGACAGTGAACATCCTATTGTTGTTCCTGATCTTTAAAGGAATGCATTCAATCTTTGTCCATTAAGTATGGCATTAGCTGGGATTATTATTATTATTATTATTGATATTATTATTTATATAGTTAAATGTATATTTTCCACTTTGTTTGGTTTTGTATACATCTCATGTATTTATTTACTCTATTTCTCCTCTGCTTTATTTTGTATTTAATGAATATTTTCTACCATGATATTTTAATTCCATTAGTGATTTTTTTCATTAGTTTTTTGAGTTATTTCCTTAGTGGTTCTTTTTGTGCTTACCATATACATCTTAGTTAATCAAGATCTATTTCAGATTAATACTAACTGTATATCAGTGAGACATAGGAATATTAGATTTGTATAGTTTTATTTCCTTCTTTTTGTGTTATTATTGTTATATGTATTGCACCTATATACATTGTAAAGCTAGGAATACAGTGTTATATTTATAACTAAATATAAGGTTATATATATTAAAGTACCTAAGAGAAAAAAGGAAAGCAAGTATATTATTATATAGTTCTTTCCGGTGTCTATTTCTGGTGGAATAATAGACATTGGAGACTAGGAAAGGTGGGACAGTGGGAGAGAGGTAAGGGATGAATGGGAACAATGTATACTATTTGGGTGAAGGCTGCTCTATAAGCCCAGGCTTCACCACCATGCAGTATATCACTGTAACAATACTGTACTTGTAGCCCTGAAATGTACACAAATAAAATAGAAGCACTTTCTAATCCCTTAAAATCCCCCCCCCCCCAGCCCTCCTAAAACACCATATTTTATCATTTTCTTATCCCATTTTATTTTTCCTCACTCATCCTTGCCAGCAGGAAGTCACAGAAGTTTTGGTATGATGTGTCTTCTGGCTATCGTCCTTCTCCTTTGTGCTGATATTGTTAAGTGCAATGTAAGCGTATATATTATAGGCTCCCAAATACAATTACACACATGTTGTTTTATACAACTGATTTTTACATAAAAAAGAAAGATGAGGAAATATGTATTTATCCTGTCACTCGTAATTACGCAATTACCTTTTCTGGTGTTCTTTTTTTTTTTTTTTTTTTTTTTGTCTTATTTTAAAATTATCTGAGGCTACTTGCTTTGAGCCTAAAATACTTCCTTTAGCATTTCTTGTTAAGTGACTCAGCTACCATTTGGTTCGCTCCATTTTTATTTATCTGGAAAAATCTTTATTTTGCCTTCACTTCTGAGAGATAACTTTGCTGGATATAACACTCTTGGTTTATATATATTTGTATATTTGATGAGGCACTTTCGTCATAGTTTTACTTTACAAGCAAAGTTTCCTTTAGTTCATTGTATATATTGTAACAGCTGCTTTGATGTCCTTGTTAAATCTGACATCAGGACTTTCTTACAGCCAATTTTCATTACCTGCTTGTCTTTTATATTGGTCACACTTTCCTGTTTCTTTGTCTGTCTCATATTGTTTTTTTCCTGTCAGCTCGCATATTAGGTAATGTATTGTAGTAATTCTGTACAATATTCTCTCTGTCCTTTAGGGACTCATTTGGTTGTTTGCCTGTTTATGTGTTTAGCGACTTGGCTGAACTAATTTAGTCAAGTCTGCTGCAGTTTGAAGTCTTTGGTATCACTTTTTAGCATGCTGAGCTTTGACCATTCGTGTGCAGTCAACCTGCAATGATGGTGATTTTAGCAGGTCTCTCTTTGTGCCTTTCTCTGATTTCTCTAATAGAAATTAGACAACTAATAGAAATTAGATTGTCTATTAGTATCACACTCAGCTATTAGGCTCTCTTAACTTCTTGTTGATTGCTTGATTGTGTTTGAAAATGTCCTTGGTCCTCACTTATTTTACAGTTTGATTCAGTATATCTTGGCTTATTTACAAGGGTCATTATTGAGACCTGTTTTTGAAGTTTATTTCTTCCAGAAGAGTTCTATTTAGCTGTCATTTTCCCTCATTGTCTCTGGGTAACTAATTGGCCTATAGTTTAGCTTGTTGCTGTCATAGAGATACCAAGCCTCCTCTTAATTGCTTACCATCAACATCTCTTTTTCTTTTTTATTAATTTAGGTTTGAACTTCCTGATACTCTGTTTCAAATAAAGTCATTTTCTTTTAGGAGAGTTTCAGTGTTCTCTATTCATGTGAACTGCCCTCCCTACCAAAAAACATCTCTGAACCACTGCTTCAGAAGGGAAAGAGCAAATAACATCCATACTTTACAAATATGTCACTGTGTGGGAGTGATAGCTTCTGATATTTTTTCCTAGACTCTCTGATGTGAAACCTCTGCCTTCTTAGCTAACTGATCAAAAAGAGGACCCTGTCTTTTGGCTACACTCATTTGAAATAAAGCTCCTATTATACTAAGCTGACAAAGGGGAAGGGAGGGAACAAGTTATGGCATAAGTGCCACAGATTCTCACTGTTCTTACTGAAATTTAGTAGGTTTGCTCTAATAAATGTTTCTTCATTTGCTCTAAGCCCTCAGGACAATTCCAGAAACTTCAAGCAGGGTTTTCCAAAAGAAATAATTTTTGCCAGTTGTGGTTATTTTACTGGGGAATGGGTTTTTGGAGCTCCTCATGCTACCATTCTAAAAGTCAACTGTTGTTTTTTCAAAGATTCTACAGATCTTAGATTTTTTTGTTGTATGTGTATTTTCAACTGCATAAGGGGCCAGTGCCCCTAACTCCCATGTTGTTCAAGGATCAACTGTATATATTACTAATTAATTTGTCTACTTAATGTATAAATTACAATGAGTGGTATATTCATATCTCTTAGGCTTATGTGAGTATTTTAATTTTTTTTCTTTAACTTTCATTTTAAGTTTGGGGGTACATATGCAGGATGTGCAGGTTTGTTACATAAGTAAACATGTGCCATGGTGGATGGCTGGACAGATCAACCCATCACCCAGGTATTAAGCCCAGAGTCCATTAGCTATTCTTCCTGATGCTCTCTCTCCCCCGGCTCCCCACCTACCTTATCCCAGTGTTTGTGTTCTTCCTTCCATGTGTCCATGTTGTTCAGCTCCCACTTACAAGTGAGAACATGCAGTGTTTGGTTTTCTGTTCCTGCGTTAGTTTTCTGAGAATAACAGCTACCAGTTCCATCAATGTCCCTGCAAAAGACATGATTTTATTCCTTTTTATGGCTACATAGTATTCCATGGTGTATGTACCACATTTTCTTCATCCAGTCTAACACTGATGAGCATTTCGTTTGATTCCATGTCTTTGCTATTTGAATAGTGCTGCAGTGAACATATGTGTGCATGTAATAAGAGAATTTATATTCCTTTGGGTATATACCCAATAATGAAATTGCTGAGTCAAATGGTATTTCTGCCTCTAGGTCTTTGAGAAGTCACCACACTGTATTCCACAATGGTTGAACTAATTTACACTCTCACCAACAGTGTAAAAGCATTCCTTTTTCTCCACAACCTTCTCAGCCCATCTAGTGCTGACTTTTTAATGATCGCCATTCAGACTGACGGGAGATGGTATCTTATTGTGGTTTTGATTTGCATTTCTCTAATGATCAGTGATGTTGAGATTTTTTTACATATGTTTGTTAGCCACATTAGTGTCTTCTTTTGAGGAGTGTCTGTTCATGTCCTTTGCCCACTTTTTAATGGGAGTGTTTTTTTTATTTTCTTGTAAATTTGTTAAAGTTTCTTGTAGACTCTGGATATTAGACCTCTTGTAGATGGATAGATTGCAAACATTTTCTCCCATTCTGTAGGTTGTCTGTTCACTATGTCGATAGTTTCTTTTGCCATGCAGAAGCTCTTTAATTAGATCCCATTGGTCAAGTTTTGCTTTTGTTGCAATTGCTTTTGGTGTTTTTGTCATGAAATCTTTGCCTATGCCTATATCCTGAATGGTATTACCTAGATTTCTTTCTAGAGTTTTTATAGTTTTGGGTTTTATATTTAAGTCTTTAATCTATCTTGAGTTAATTTTTGTATAAGTTGTAAGAAAGGGGTCCAGTTTCAATTTTCTGTCGAAGATCAGATGACTGTAGGTGTGCATCTGAGTTATCTTTTCTGTCCCATGTTTCTGGTCTATGTGTCTATTTTGTAGCAGTACCTTGCTGTTTTGGATATTGTAGCCTTGTAGTATAGTTTGAGTTGGGGAGTATGATGCCTCCAGCTTTGTTCTTTTTGCTTAGGGTTGTCTTGGCTATATGAGCTCTTTTTGGTTCCATACCAATTTTAAAATAGATTTTTCTAATTCTGTGAAGAATGTCAATGGTAGTTTAATGGGGATAGCATTGAATCTATAAATTACTTTGGGCAGTATGGCCATTTTCACGATATTGATTCTTCCTATTCATGAGCATGGAGTGTTTTTCCATTTGTTTGTGTCCTCTGATTTTTTTGAACAGCGGTTTGTAGCTCTTCTTGAAGATTTCCTTCACTTCCCTGGTTAGCTGTATTCCTAGGTATTTTGTTTTCTTTGTAGCAACTGTGAATGGGAGTTCATTCATAATTTGGCCCTCAGCTTTCCTGTTGCTGGTGTATAGAAATGCTAGAGATTTTGGCACATTGATCTTGTATCCTGAGATTTTGCTGAAGTTGCTTATTAGCTTCAGAAGCTTTTGGGCTAAAACAATGGGTTTTCTAGACATAGGACCATGTCATCTGCAAACAAACAGTTTGACTTCCTCTCTTCCTATTTGAATATGCTTTATTTCTTTCTCTTGCCTAATTTCCCTGGCCAGAACTTCCAATGTTCTGTTGAATAGTAGTGGTGAGAAAGGACATCCTTGTCTTGTGTCGGTTTTCAAGGGGAATGCTTCCAGCTTTTGCCTATTCAGTGTGATATTGGCTGTTGGTTTGTCATATATGGCTTTTCCTATTTTGAGGTATATTCCTTCAATCCCTAGTTTATTGAGAGTTTTTAACATAAAAGGATGTTGAATTTTATTGAAGGCCTTTTCTGCATCTATTGAAATAATCATGTGTTTTTTGTCATTGCTTTTGTTTATGTGATGGGTTACATTTATTGATTCACGTATGTTGAACCTTGCAGCCCAAGGATGAAACTGACTTGATCATGGTGGATAAGCTTTTGGATGTGCCGCTGGATTCAGTTTGCCAGTATTTTATTGAGGATTTTTGCATTGATGGTCATCAGGGATTTTGGCCTGAAGTTTTATTTTATTGTTGTATCTCTGCTAGGTTTTCATATCAGCATGATGCTGGGCTCATAAAATGAGTTAGGGAGCATTCCCTCCTTTTCAATTGTTTGGAATCATTTCAATAAAAATGGTACCAGTGCTTCTTTGTACCTCTGGTAGAATTCAGTTATAAATCCATCTGGTCCTGGACTTGTTTTGGTTGTTAGGCTATTTACTGCTGCCTCAATTTCAGAACTTGTTATTTGTCTATTTAGCGATTCAGTTTTCTCCTTGTTTAGTCTTGGGAGGGTGTATGTGTCCAGGAATCTATTCCTTTCTTATAGATTTTCTAGCTTGTATGCATAGAGGTGTTTACAGTATTGTCTGATAGTTGTTTTTATTTCTGTGGTGTAAGGGGTTATATCCCGCAGATCATTTCTCATTGTGTCTATTTGGTTCTTTTCTCTTTTCTTCTTTATTAGTCTAACTAATGGTCTACTTTTTGATGTTTTCAAAAAGCTAGCTCTTGGATGTATCGATTTTTTTGAAGGGTTTTTTTGTGTCTCTATCTCCTTCAGTTCTGCTCTGATCTTGG
The DNA here is from genome assembly GCF_002776525.5 of Piliocolobus tephrosceles. NCBI lineage: Eukaryota > Metazoa > Chordata > Mammalia > Primates > Cercopithecidae > Piliocolobus > Piliocolobus tephrosceles. The sequence goes on along the minus strand of NC_045448.1, from coordinate 35,801,837 downwards.
TTACTTCTTTTCTTCTGCTAGCTTTGGAGTTTGTTTGCTCTTGGTTCTCTACTTCTTTGAGTTGTGATGTTTAGGTGTTGATTTGAGATCTTTCCAGCTTTTTGATGTGGGCATTTAGTGCTATAAGTTTCCCTCTTAACACTGCTTTAGCTGTGTCCCAAAGATTCTGGTATGTTGTCCCTTTGTTCTCATTAGTTTCAAATAACTTCTTAATTTCTGACTTCATTTCATTATTTACCCAGGAGTTATTCAGGAGCAGGTTGTTCAATTTCCATGTAGTTGTGTGGTTCTGAGTGAGTTTCTTAATCTTGAGTTCTAATTTGGTTATGCCGTGGTCTGAGAAACTTTTTTTTTTTTAAATAAATTCAGTTCTTTTACATTTGATGAGGAGTGATTTACTTCCAATTATGTGATCAGTTTTCGAGTAAGTGCCATGTGGCAATGAGAAGAATGTATATTCTCTGGTTTTTGCATGGAGAATTCTGTAGAAATATAACAGTTCTGTTTGATTCAGAGCTGATTTCAGGTCCTGAATATCTTTGTTAGCTTTCTGTCTCAATAATCTGTCTAATAATGTCAGTGGGGTGTTAAAATCTCCCAATATTACTGTGTGGGAGTCTAAGCCTCTTTAAAGGTCTTTAAAAACTTGCTTTATAAATCTGGGTGATCCTGTATTAGGCGCATATATATATTTAGGATAGTAGCTCTTCTTGTTGAATTGAATCCTTTAACATTAGGTAATGCCCTTCTTTGTCTTTTAAAACATCTTTTGTGGTTTAAAGTCTGTTTTGTCAAAAACTAGAATTGCTTTTTCTGTTTTCCATTTGCTTGGTAAATTTTCCTTGATCCATTTATCTTGAGCCTATGTGTGTCTTTGCACATGAGATGGGTCTCTTAAAGACAGCATACCAGTGGTTCTTGACTGTTTATCTAGCTTGCTATTTTGTGTCCTTTAATTTGGGCATTTAGCTCATTTACATTTAAGGTTACTATTGTCAAGTGTGAATTTGATCCTGTCATCATGGTCCTAGTTCATTATTTTGCAGACTTGTTTATGTGGTCACTTCAGAGTATCACTGTTCTGTGTACTTCAGTGTGCTTTTGTAGTTCCTTTCTACATTTAGTGCTTCCTTCAGGAGCTCTTGCAAGGCAGGCCTGGTGCTGACATTTTTTCTCAGCATTTGCTTGTCTGAAAAGCATATTTATTTTTCCTTTGCTTATGAAGCTTAGTTTGGCTGGATGTGAAATTCTGGGTTGGAAATTCTTTTCTTTAAGTATGTTGAATATTGGACCCCAATCTCTTCTGGTTTGCAGGGATTCCACTGAGAAGTCTGCTGTTAGTCTGATGGGTTTCCCTTTGTAGGTGACTTGGCCTTTCTCTCTGGCTGCCCTTAACATTTTTTCTTTCATTTCGACGTTGTAGAATCTGATGATTAAGTGTCTTAGGGCTGATCTTCTAGTGGAGGATCTTATTGTGGTTCTCTGGATTTCCTGAATTCAAAGGTTAGCCTGTCTTGCTAGATTGGTGAAGTTCCATTGGATGATATCCTGAAGCACGTTTTCCAATTTGTTTCCATTCTCCACATCTTTTACACGTACCTCAATTAGTCATAGGTTCAGTCTTTTACATACTCCCATATTTCTTGGAGGTTTTGTTTATTCCTCTTCATCCTTTCTTTCTCTATACTTGTCAGCCTGTCCATTTCAGAAAGATGATCTGTAGGCTCTGAGATTCTTTCCTTTGCTTGGTCTATTCTGCTACTGATACTTGTGATTGTCTTATGAAGTTCTCATGTTGTGTTTTTCAGTTCCATCAGGTCAATTATGTTCCTCTGTAAACTGGCTATTTTGGTTGTCAGTTCCTCTATCATGATTCTTAGCTTCTTTGCATTGGGTTAGAATATGCTTTCTCAGCTCAGCAAAGTTTGTTATTACCCACCTTCTGAAGCCTACTTTGCTCAATTCAGCCATCTTAGCCTCAGCCAAGTTCTGTGCCCTTGCTGGAGAGATGTTGAGGTCATTTGGAGAAGAAGAGGCACCCGGCTTTTTGAGTTTTCAGCATTTTTGCGTTGATTCTGTCTCACCTTCGTGGGCTTATCTACCTTCAATCTTTGAGGTTACTGTGACCTTTGAATAAGGTTTTTGTGGGGTCTTTTTTGTTAATGTTGTTGTTGCTTTCTGTTTGTTGTTTTAACAGTCAGGTTACTCTTTCAATAGGGCTGCTGCAGTTCATTGGGCATCCACTCCAGAATGCAGTCACCTCAGCCCCTCCCATGCCTAGAGGTATCACCAGGGAAGGCTGCAAAAAGCAAAGATGGCAGCCTGCTCCTTCCTCTGGGAGACCTGTCCCAGGGGGGCACTGACCTGATGTCAGCTGAATGCTTCTGTAGGAGGTGTCTGGAGACCCCTGTTGGGAGGTCCCACTAAGTCGGAGGAATGTGATCAGGGACTCACTTAAAGAAGCAGTCTGGCTGTCCCTTGGCAGAGCAGGTGCACTGCACTGACTGCCCAGCCTCTCTAGAGCCAGCAGCCTGGAAATACTAAGTTGGCTGAATCACGGAGACAGCACCTGCCTCTGGCCCTGGGGACTCCATCCCAGGGAGCGATCAGAGTCTTATTTGTATAACTGTGGCTGGAGTTGCTGAAATTCCTTTAGGGAGGCCCTACTCAGTGAGGAGGGATGTATTGGGGTCCCACTTAAAGAAGCAGACTGACCACAATCAGGCACAGCAGCTGGGCTGCCTTGAGGGGAATACCTCTGGTCCTTGGTGCCAGCAGGCTAGAACTGCCAACTTGAACTACAAATGTGGCAGCTGCCCCTCCCACTGGAATTCGGTCCATCTCAGGCTGTCTCCAACCTGCTGCTCCTGGCCAGCTGGAATTCCAAGTCAGTGGGTCTTAATTTGTGAGGTGCTGTGGGACTGGAGCCTGCAGAATGATGCTACTTGGCTCCCTGGATTCAAGCTCCTTCCTAGAAGAATCCATGGGCTCTCCCACTTTGCCAGAATTCCTTGGTTGGAGCATGCAAAACTCCTGGATTTCCCTGCATGCCCACACAAGTGGCCACTCTACTGATACTCTACGCAGCTCTGTGATTTGGACCCAAGGCTCTGGTGATGTGGGCTCATCCCCTGATCCGTGGGTTGCAAAGATCTATAGGAAAAGCATGGTTTCCTGGGAAGGGTCACACAATCACTCACCACCTCCCTTGGCTGGGAGTGGGGGCTTCCCTGGCTTCGTGCCTCTCCTGGCCCCACCCTGCCTTTTCTTGCTCTCCATGGGTCAAGCCAGGTGCTAAGTCAGTCCCAGTGTCAGAATTTGGATACCTCAGTTGAAGGTATAGAATTCACTTGCTGTTTTGCGAGAGCCAAGGACTGCAGCTGCTTCTAATTGGCCGTTTTGGCCCCTCTTGGTACTTAAATTTATTTTTGTAATTTCATCAGATTTTGAACATATATTCATATACTTTTTATATAACATTATGTAACTCTATTAGCATTTTAATCTGGATTCTTATTGTTAGACTATTTCCTAGTTTTCCAGTTTTTGTGTCTTTGACAAATGACCCTATGCTTACAATAAGGAAGTAATTCTCCTATTGTTTCATCTTCAGGCGTAGACCATGATACTCTTAGAATTGGGAGTTATTCCTGACATTTCTTTAGCAATGTACATTTTCTTTTTCTAGTTCTTCCTTATGTTTTGCTTTTCCTAGTGCATTTTGGACCCCTAAGACTCTTTACCTTGGTGCATATCAAAATGGTCTGCTTCTATGCAAATTGAACTTACTTAAATGTTGGATTTATCTTCTAGCCTGAGGGTATATTTTTCATTCTGAAGCCTGGGCATTTTACTATGAAGAGCAGAGGTGGTTCTAGTTAATCTAATGTAGTCTGATATTTAATCTGTACAAGAAATAGTGAAACAAACCTAAGGGTACACTAATGCCTCTGCCAGAATCCATCAATTCCCATTGTGACCTTTACATTCTGAAATTCATACCATCTTTTACATGTTTCTATTTTAACCACATTGCGCTGCTCAGAATTATGATTCCTGAGAGGTGTTATTAGTAATACAGAAGAAAGCATGAGATAGTATTTGTTATCCTAAATATGTGTTCCTAACCAATATTATTAATAAAGTGGGATTCTGTTTTCCTAGTAGGTAAATAATATACATTCAAAATTGTAGAGGGCAAGTCGGGCATTTTTGGTCTGCCCCTTTTATAGGTAAGAAAGTCTTTTCAGGTTTCTAAAACAGCATTCATTAAGTTCATAATTTGAGAAGATTTTTGAGAAGTGAAAACATTACCTCGTAGGACTTAGAAATTTTAGCTACAGGGTACAGCTATTTCAATATAGTTGATAGATTGGCATGCCTTATGGAAAAGTCGTTTTTATAGTAATCACATAGTTTTGGAAATCATAGAAATGAAGAATAAATTAAGGAGATAATGTCTGCCTAGTTGTTTTACTCAGTTGACTCTAACTTGATGAATATGGACAGATGTTAAAAGATCCCATCACTTTCCATTGTATATATTTGAGAAGAGATGGGAAGCATCCCATAATAGAGAAGACTCTTCCTGGAATTTTTATGGCAGAAAAGTATTCTTCATTTATAGTATTGATGACATGTTGAACAGATAGATGGAATTTTTCATTTTATCATTATCATTGCCAATATTTTGCTGGGTTAGCATTCTGGACAACTAAAATGTTCTGTATTTCTTTCATGTTCTTTATTCTACTGCAGGTATTTATAAACCACTCTTGATTATGTGATGCACTCTTTGTACCAGGCACTGGGATAAAGAGATGAAAACATAATCTGTCCCCCTAGCTCAATCTGTTTATAGCATACAGATCATAACTAGAAATTCTTAATCTCTTCTTTCTCTTAGATTCTTAGGTTGTCTGTAACCTGGAGCACTTTTCTGATGTCATGAATATTTGGTTTTTGGTGTTGAAAGTATAGGTTTCATGCCAAACCCAATAAAGTCTTATATTCTCTTTGTCTCTATTTCAATTTTAAAGACCTTCAAGCTGAGCATTTAAATAAATATTAGCTGTTACAAGCTGAAGATTTCACTCTGATCTCTATATTTGATTTATTGATTGTTTTTAATTTGTAATAATATGCAACTGATTAAATTCACATTGTACAATTCAGTAGCTACAGTTTCTAGATTAAAAACATATGTGACTTATAAAAAAAGCATGTTTTATGAAAGTTTGGATACTCTGTTTTCTCATGGTTCAATAAAAACCTCAGGTTATTGAATTTCAACTCACAGTGCAAGGCACAACTCTTTAGTTAAGCCTTTTTCAATTTGGCTATAAGCATCTTATTGCTGCAAAAACCTGAAGGCTCAGCAGTTCTTTTTTTTTTTTTTTTTTTTTTTTTTTGCTGATTTTATACCTAATGTGTTTCCAATGGCAGTAATAAGTGCAACTATTATTATGAGTTTTATATATAAATATACATCTGTGAGTCTGCCAGAAGTAGCAATAAACACAACAAACTGTAGTTTTAGATCTCTGGAGCAAGAAACAAATATGTGTTCATTTCTATCTATAAATTTTAATTATGGATATATTACATTAATAATAAAATCCTATAAAAGTCCTTACATATATCTAAAGATAGCTTTACAGTGAAAGCATAAAAGCATAGCTTGATATAAATGGACAACTACCGTATATAGGAAACCAGGGCATGGCTTTTCTCTCTCAAAGAAAATGAAGATGGGATTTACCATTGAGTGTCTTTTCCATATGAGAATTAAAAACAGTCTCAAACACATTTTGTTACTATTAAGGTATGATTGTGTGTGTGTGTGTGTGTGTGTGTGTGTGTAATTAGCTCAATCTTCTAAATGTTTCATTGTAACCTGAACTTGCCCCAACACTCTTTTTGGAAATCCCATGCTATTTATTCACTTGACTTTCAGACATCTCTTTCCTTGAGGTTGCGCTAAATTAACATGTCTAATATGGAATCCCTCCACGCGTAGCCCTTGCTAAGTGCTTGTTGTTTTTTTTTTTTTAATACCAATGAATTAGAACCTGAGATTCATGAAAAATACCACTGTTTTCCTGGCTGTTTAAACCAGAAATGTCACTCTTCTTATATCACCAGCTCTATTAATTTAACAGATTAAATAATCCTCTGTATTTCACCACCACTGTCTGGTTTCGAACTTTTAACGTTTCTCATAGGAATTTCTGAAATGACTTCAAGCTAGTTCTGGTTTAAAATGAATATCCCTACAATCAATTTTCCACATTTCCACTTTGCCTTCAGGACAAAATACAAGTTTTTATATTTAATATGCTAGACTTATCATGAGGTGCCTTCACTGTATAATTTTTGAGTAAGGGCTAGTCATTTATCAAGGTGCTGGCAATACAATACTTACATTTTTTTCTGCCTCTTTTTTTTTTTTTTTTTGCCCCTACTTCTTTTAGCTTGTAATGCCCTGCTATATTTCAACTAATTTCTATAGCATCTCTTCTGAGGGCGTGTCCTTCAGTTACACCCTGATTTAGGTACCTCTTCTGACACTGCTGGCATCCATTCACTTCTATGTTTACTTTATATTATCTGATCATCAGAAGGACCATGTCTTGAGTCTCACCACCAAGGACACAGCTCCTCCTTGAATAGTCTTTTAGTTACACAAATGTCTTCACTGGCTGTCTCTCACAATCCCTCTTTACGTTGTATTTGCTTTTAGTAGCAGTTGTGGGCCATAGTTTAATACCTAAAGCTTTATCATTCTACTCTACTAATTAACCTACCTTTATACCTTTTCCCAGAGGTGGCTTTTCTATTAAGTGGAATACTGGACAAAATAACTTCAAAAGTCTCTTTTGACTGAGGTTTTAAAATTCTTATTATTTTGTAGGCTTTTACTTCCTATCTGTAATATTGCATTGGAAAAAGATGCATAACTGTCTACACTCTCCCAGCACTCTCTGTTTTCACTTGGAGCCTTCTTTTTCTGCATGCATTACATATCCATCTTTGTCTTGAGTCCCTAAGCAAACTTACTTCTAATCATGCTGCAACTTCCATCCTTTCTAGCAGCTCTACTCATAACTGCTTAACAGGTAGTCACACTGGAGAGATTATCCCTGATCTTAAAATATTGCCAGTCTCTTCAGGTTGCTGGTGAGTTTATGTAAAATAATGCTTAAAACATTCTTAACACAGTTATTGCAAAAGAGTAAGACCTCAGTAAATGTTACCCATTGATACGGTTTGGCTTCGTGTCTCCACCCAAATGTCATCTTGAATTGCAATCTCCAGGTGTTGAAGAAGAGACCTGGTGGGAGGTGACTGGATCATGGGATGGGGGTTCCCCCACGTTGTTCTCACGATAGCGAGGGTGTTCTCAGGAGATCTGATAGTTTTATTAGTATTTGACATTTCCTCCTACCTATACTCTTCTCTTTCCTGCTGCCACGTGAAGAAGGTCCTTGATTCTCCTTTGCCTTCTGCTGTAAGTGTAAGTTTCCTGAGGCCTCCCCAGCTATGTGGAAGTGTGAGTTTATTAAATCTCTTTCTTTTGTGAATTACCCAGTCTTGAGTAGTATCTTTATAGAAGTGTGAGAATGCTATAATTCACCCATTCTTTTAAAACACATTGAAGGTATAATAATATTGTAAAACTACAATACTGTGAGTCTGGAATAGCACATATCTGTGGGGTGGGGTACAAATGTATGCAAGAGTAGAAAAGTTGGATAAAAGATGAGTAAGTACCTTAAAGTGTTTGATCTTCAGTGGGCTCGGAACTGTGTTGCCTATAAGGTAAGATCCAAAGACCTTAAAAGATAAGGAAGAATCGTTAAGTTGAATGCCATTGAAATTCTGCCACCTTTTGAAGAATTATTGAATCACTCTAAGAATTAGCTTCTTTAGAAAATAAGAATATATTATTTCTTGGCTAATGATCATGTGGATAAAAGGCAGTTACTGAGCCCTGTTCTATTATAACAAAAGGGAAAGTGTTCTCTGAGATCTTGAGCTATATGAATCTGTGGTTAAAAAATATATATATGTTTGGAAGAAAAACTCCTAATTCTCACACCTTCTAGAACCTTTCCTTAAAAGTAATTAGGGGCTTACTTTGTATTTAGTATTCTGCCAATTTTACTTTCAGTCAGAAAGGTAGACATACCCCCAATGAAAAGTTCTGGCTAGAACAAACAAGAAAATTAAAAATATGCTCACTTAAATTTCTTTCCTTTCTGTATTATTTTCTTCTCTTTTTCTTTTTCTTGCTTTTCCAGGCTTGGCTTAAAAGTTTGGGGGTATAGGCTAGTTATTTTCCTGCTTCTCAACACTTGATATTATATTCAATTTTGTCACTGATCCATCTCTTAGAAACATACTCCTTGAGGTTGTTTTGGATATCACATAATAATATCCAAAACATATTGGATTTGGATTTGGAGGAGTATTTGGATATCACATACTCCTCAGTTCTGGATATCACAAAAATAGTAATTGTAGATTTCACTTTACCCATAATTTGAATATGCCTCCTCTTGAACTAAAACCTTCTTCTACTTCCTAATACTATCCTGACAATCTTACTTGGGGGAAAAAAAAGACTAATATAAAAATTGTAGCAAAATGAAAGTGATCTCTAACTATAATTTAAAGCTCCACGAATCTATGGTAAATGGAGTAGGATTGGAGAAGACAATGCTAATGCTTCTGACTTCTAGAACCTTCCATTAAAAATAATTAGAGCCTTACTTTTCTATTATTCTGCTTTCAAATTCTAATTTTAAAAATTATCACAGATAGTGAATGCACTTCTACAGTAAAAGAATTCCTAAGAATTGTTCTCCATTTTGGTTCTTATTCATTTTACGATGAAAAGGAAAACAAATCTCTTTTCTGTAACAAGGTATGTTTATGTATAGTATGAACCAAAAGAAAGATACTATGTATCAAAACAATACTTATTATTCTATAATTACTGATGGCAAAATTATTGATTATCATCTTACAAAAATAATTATAAATATGTTAATTCCAGTCCCCAGGACAACACTGTGAGGAAGCTCCGATTTCCCCTTTTAATAAGTGAAAGAATAGAAGCCACAGGGATAAACTGACTAGCTCCGGGCTACCAAGCAAGCACATGTCAAAGCTGGAAGTCAAACCTAAGCCCCTATGACTCCAAATGGTACATGTTCAAATTTAGCACATTGTTTTGTTGAGTCATAGAAACTGTACATGGAAGAGAAATCCTATCAGACATACACATATACTGGTGAATGTAAAACAGTTTGTAAGAAGTTTAGGGTTAGGGGAAGTAATTAGGAAAGAATGTGAATATGAAAAAAATTGACTGAGATATATTTTGCATTATTCCTTGAAAAATAAAAGTGCCTAAAATACTTGTTATAGATGTAGTGATAGTGTATACAGAAAATTTGCTACTCACTAAGTATAATTATAAATTTAATCAAAAAGTTAAAATGTGACAGAAATATGATAATGAAGGACAGGATATTGTTTCAATATTAATTTGTTTTCTTCTTTGTTCTTGCCATTGTGTTAGTATTCTTGCCAATGGAACTTAACTGACAGAAAGAGTGCAGGAAGATAAATTCTCTGCTCACCACTCTCACCCCAGAGAACATAAAGGATTACATGCTTATAGCAAAGTCTAAAGGCGTGGCTGGGAACCACAATAGCTTTTTTTATTTTTAATTTTTATTTTTTGGAATGCCCGAGGTGTTTAGAGCGAGAAAGCAATGAATTAAAACCTCCTCTTTTTTGGCTGGTATCAAATTTCTTCTTGATGCAGAGATAGACTTGATAACAAGGTAGAACCAAGATTGGATGATGAAGACAATTAATGGAAAAGGCTGAATATTAAAGAGTGATCTGAGATCAATATTCAGATAGCATTCAGTTCCTAATGTTCTTCTACCAAAGAGGAGGTGAGTGGAGTTTGTCACACAAAATTGAGAGCATTATACTTTACCCAAATGTCGTAATTGGGAATAAAACAGAGTAATGTGCTCTGTAAAGGTGAGTCATTAAATGGTAAAGTTTTAAGTAAAAGGCTTTATACAAAGTAATTTTACTAAAATGTATTCAAGTCCAGCCAGGATGGAGTCAGATATTGTACCTTATTCAGTTAGAAAACACACAGTTTTAAAAGCAACAGTCTTGCTAAATGCAATAAAAGACTGTCTTTTGACATTAAAAAATCCTTCAAAAATTACTTATTATTTTGATTTGGATTACACTTTAATGTTAAAGTGCTAACTTTTTTGACAAAGGCATCAAGATTGGTTGTCAATGAGACATCACAACGAGTACTAGATTGGTTAACTTCTCCATCTCTGTGCAGGTTAATATGAGATGGATGAGAGAAACACAAATTATATCATTTAATACAATTTGGAATGTTTTCTCACTCAGAATGTCACTTAAACATAGATTCCTCCTTTTCTCAGAAAGCCCACAATTTTTGTTTGTTTTGATTTTTGTTTTTCCCAAGAGATTGAAAAGTTCTTAAGGGCAGATGTAATGATTTTTGCTTTTTTCCCACTCTTCAAAGCTTCTGGCAACGTGTGTATAATGTAGTGAATACTCAGTAGATTCTCTGGGACTGAAATGACCACCCTGTACCACAAAAAGCAAAAGAAAACCAACAACAACAACAACAAAAAACTAACTAAATAAGAAGGAATAGGAGACATAGAGGATCCAGTGAGAATTTGCCCCACCTATGCAATTGATACCCTAGAAAGATAAAAGGGAGACTAGACAAGAATGACATTTAAATAGATAATACCTGAAGTATTGTTGGTATAATGAATTGACAATACCTGAAGTGTTGTCAATATAGTGAATATCACTGCTACAAATTCATGAAGCACTACAAACCTCTAGCAGATACGGAGAGCATTATCTTCTGTTCTGTGTGTGAAAACCAATGAGAAAGAAAAATCTTAAAAGAGTCAGAGGTAAACAATTACTTTCAAAGAAAGATAAATTATACTCAAGCTAATTTCTCAACAGAAACAACAAAAACTAAAAACAGCCATATAATTTTCAAAATGAAGATGGAAATAAAGGTAAAAACATTTCATATAAACAAGAACTCAAAACTTTTTGCCAGAAGACTTATACCACAGGAAATATCAAGGGTATTCTCCTGACAAAAGTAAAATGCAAGGGAAAGAGTAAATACGGTGGTATATCTAAGGCAAAACAGATGATATAAAACAATAATATTAATGTTTTTAAGAGTGTTTTTACATATACTGTAAATATATAACAACAACAGCATAAAATTTTGGAGGAGTTTAGATAACAATAATATATTTAAGTTCAGCGACTTGCCTATGAAGATAATACCAAAAGATTCAAGGGAATAGATGAAACAAGTTTATTACATAAACGCTAACCAGCAGAACATAGGTTTAATAACAAACAATGTAAACTTTAGGGCAAAAGGTTAGAGTTAAAACTGTCATGTTTTATAATGACAATAAACTTATTTTTCAGGAGAAACATAACAATTCTAAATTTGCACGTCCTTTACAACCTAACCTCAAAATATAAAAGTCAAACTTTAACAGAATCAAAATTAGCAATAGAAAAATCCATAAACATAATGGGATGTTTTAATACCACTCTTAGTAACTGATAAAATACGCAGATAAAAAAATCACCAAATTATAGAAAGCTAAGCAATATTATTAACAAAATCAATCTAATTGACACATATGAAATGTTGAATCTCAAAACTTGTATGATGAACATTTTGAATCTCAAAAACTAGATATTGAATTAGGTATATATGAAATATTTACCATAATTGGACATATGAATAGCTTTAAAGTACATCTTACAAAACATTTCAAACGGTTGAAATCATACAGAACACGTCTGAACACAAAAAATTTAAATTAGACAATATCAATAAGTTATTTAGAAACTCTTCAAAAGTTTGCAGATTACGCATTTCTAAAACATTCATGGTTCAAAGAAAAAAATCACAATGTAAACCAGAAAATGTTTGGGTTAAATAGTAATACAATACTGCATATCAAAGGATATGGGTCCCACCTAAAGTTATGCTTAGACAGATATTTGGTCTTAAATGATTAATAAAAGGATAGCTGAAAATAAATGATTTAGGAGTTCATCTCAAGAAGTCAAAATGATAGCAGTTTTGGTCTCGATCCAGGAAAGAGAAAGAGCCAGTGGTAGCTGAGGTAGCAGAAGAGATGAAAAAGGAATACTCTGGCATGCCCTACCCTTACGAAGCCAAACATGTATCACCTAAAGATCTCCAGAGAGTTGTTTCGAACCTGATAGAGGTTTTGGTTTGTTTCTTCCCAGTAATTGAGAGGACAGCTCCCTGAAAGATGATAATCTGAAGTTCAGTCTCTTGGCATATTTAGCTGATGACGGGCCATTGTAGTCCCTAATTCCAGGCGTCACCAGCTGTGCAGGGTTAGAGATGTTCTTGATTTATATAATGTTGCTGTTCACGACAGATGTAAATTTGATGAATTTGATGCCAGTAATCTGCCTCTCAATTTGAAAACCACTTGAAATTACTGAGGAATTCAGAAGAGAAATTCTTTGAAATAACTTTTACCCCTGAGCAAGGGGGATGTTTATTAGACCTTTTGATACTTTACCATGTAAAATGCTATCAGAAATGTCCATAAACCTACCTTTTCTGTAGAATTGTGCATTATCCTTTTTTCTCATATCATGGGAATCAACAGAGAATAACAGAATTTTCTATGTTCACGTTTGCCAAAACCATATTTTTAAAAATGGAATCATGTCATTAATAACTTATGAAAATCTTCTTCTTAAGAGGATACTGTAATTATTAAGAAAAGAGGACAGTACAAGTTCAGACTCTTCATACACATAAAGTAGTAGTTGCAAGAAAATGTTTTAATCCTGTTAAGACTCTGAAATCTAAGATAAAATTATTATTTATAACACACATAAAAATAAGGACAATTAGGTTAGATATTTATAAAAGAAACATAAAAGTCTGTGTTGTATATTACTGTCCAATCTGGATTAATTTCGTTTGAAATTAAAGTAGATTTATTAAGGTGAAAAAAAAGTGAACATCCTGAAAACCCTGCTGATAATAATATTATTACAAAAACGATGTTGGAGAAAGACTATGAGGTTATATAACCATATTTTTTGTAACATTTCTATGTCAATACATTAGCACTATAGATGACATGTATAGATTTCTAAAACATAATAATTATTGCTTATTTGAGAAGAAATTAAAATTCTGTGTAGTCTTCTAAACTATTTTAAAACTAATCTCTTAAACTTTAAGTAAATTAAGTCTCCAGTTAAAAACTTTCCGCGAAGTACAGATGCAGGTGACTTATTGCTGAATCCTAACAAAGTTAAAATAGCTAACTATATGTAAATTCCAAATAATAAGAAATCTGGCCAGGGGAGGTGGCTCACTCCTACAATCCTAACACTTTGGAAGGCGAAGGAGGGAGGATTGCTTGAGCCCAGGAGTTCTAGACCAGCCTGGGTAACATAGCTAGGCCCTGTCTTTACAATAAATAAAAATAAATTAACCAGGCTTGGTGGTGCACACCTGTAGTTCTAGCTACTCAGGAGTCTTAGGCGGGAGGATCACTTGAGTCCAAGTGTTCAGAGCTAGAGTGCCCTAGTAGGATCATAGCTTCTATCCATAGTGATCCAACCTGAACAACAGAGTGAGACCTTATCTCTAAAAAATAAATAAATTAGACAACTATTTGAATTTATTTTATGAGCTGAATATTATCTTGACATGTTTAGTAAGGGTATTAGGGAAAATTTGTAGTCCAATGTAACTCATAGAACATAGATGAAAACATCTTCAAATATGAGACACCTAGTCCAGTGATAGATTTAAAAAGACAATACAACCAAAGTAGATTCATTCTAGGAATTCGAGTTTGGTTTAACATGCTAAAATCAATACATGTAGTATAATACATTAATGGAAGGAAGAAAAAGGAATATATGTCTAAATAGGTACAGAAAAGGGATTTGACAAATCAAAGTTTAAAAAGAAAAATATTTTAGTAAAGTCAAAATTGGAAGGAAACTATTCAATTTGATAAAGGAATTTTGCAAAGTACTACAGTGAAAATAAAATTAAATGGTGAAATGTTGCAAGTTTTCTCTCTTTGATTAGGAGTAAGACAAAGATGCTTGTTTGTAGGCAGCAAAGATGGCAAAATGAATTAAAAGTTATAAGAACTGAAAAAGAAAATCATCATTATTCAAATATATTATGTTTTTACATGTCTAAAATCCAAAAGAATCTATAAATAAGAATTAAGAAGTGAGTTACTGGATGTATATCAAAATGCAAGAGTTAATTGTATTTCTGTGTGCCAGCAAAAACAGACAATGGAACTTTATAATATTCAATTTACAAATCACATCAAGATGTATCTAAAACCTAACGGTAAATCTAATAGAAATTGAATGAGATGTATTACTACATTCAGCCACTCTATGTCTTACGATTGGAAAAGTTAATTTATTTGAAATTCAAGGTAATTACTAATAAGTAAACACTTTCTACTGCCACTTTGTTAAGTGATTTTCAGTTGTTTCAAAGATTATTTATTTTGTTCTTTCACACTTCCTTTCTGTCTTCCTTTGTGGTGAAGTGATTTTCTTGAATTTTATGTTTTGATACCTTGCTTTGTGGGTTTTTTTTGGTGATCTACTATAGACTGTTGCTTTGGGGTTATCATGAAGCAAACAAAAATACTTTATAGTTACATCAGATTGTTTTAAGCTAAAAACAGGTTGACAGTGATCACACACACACATACACGCACACACACACACAAACTATACATTTTTACTCTACTACTCATCCCAAATGTTGAATTTTTGATGTAATAATTTAAATCTTTGTATATTGCATATCCCTTAAAATTACTGTAGGTATTTTAATTTTTATTAATTTTGTCTTTCAATCTTCATAATAAAGATATAAGTGATTTACTTATCACCCTAATAGTATTAGAGTATTATGAATTTGACCATGTACTTATATTTACCAGTGAGTTTTATGCTTTCAGATGTTTTTGTGTTGCTCAGTAGCATCTTTTTCTTTCAATCTGAGGACCTCCCTTTAGCATTTTTTTGTAAGACAGATCTAGTGGTGATAAATTTCCTTAGTTTTTGTTTGTCTAGGAAAGTCTTTATTACTTCTTCATTTCTGAAGGACAGCTTTTCAGGGTAGTTTTCTTGTTTCACAGTTAATCTCCCTTTAACACTTTATGTATATTATCCCTGTTTCTACTGGCCTGTGAAGTTTCTTCTGAGATGTATAGGAACTCCCTTATAAAATGTGTGTTTCTTTTCTCTTGCTGTTTTCAGCATCCTCTCTTTGGCTTACATTTATGACATTTTGATTAAAGTGTCTTAGGGTAGTTTTGTTTAGATCGAATCTGTTTGAGGAATCTGACCTTCTTATACCTAGGTTTTTACATCTTTTCTAGGTTCAGAATGTTTTCTGCTACTATTTATTTTTGTTTAATTGTTATTCCACTCCAAGTCTCTGGAACTGCTATTCTTTCTTAAATAAGATCTCTATTCCTTTATTTTTCTTTTCTCCTTCTCAAATTTCTATGACTCAAAAATTTGCTCTTTTGATGTCTCGTAAATACCATAAGCTTTCTTCGTTCCTTTTCACTTTTTTCTTCTTTTTTCCTTTGGCTGAATATTTTTAAATAACCTGTCTTTAAGTTCACAGATCCTTTTTTCTGCTGATCAGTTCTGCTATTGATTCTCTTTATTGTATTTATTCATTGTACTCTTTAGCTCTATGATTTCTGTCTACCTTTTAAAATTATTTCAATCTTTTTATTAAATTTATCATTCTAGTCTCTCGCTGTTTTGCTTGTTTTGTTGATTTATTTCTTTGTATTATCTTGAAATTCATTTACCTTTCTCAAAACAATTATTTTTTATTTTTTTATTTTTTGAGACGGAGTCTTGCTGTGTCGCCCAGGCTGGAGTGGAGTGCAGTGGCCGGATCTCAGCTCACTGCAAGCTCCGCCTCCCGGGTTTACGCCATTCTCCTGCCTCAGCCTCCCGAGTAGCTGGGACTACAGGAGCCCGCCACCTCGACCGGCTAGTTTTTTTTTTGTATTTTTTTAGTAGAGACGGGGTTTCACCGTGTTCGCCAGGATGGTCTCGATCTCCTGACCTCGTGATGCACCCGTCTCGGCCTCCCAAAGTGCTGGGATTACAGGCTTGAGCCACTGCGCCCGGCCTCAAAACAATTATATTAAATTGTCAGGCAGTTTTTCTAGATTTCCATTTCTTTAGTGTCAGTCACTGACACATCACTTTGGTGATGACCTGTTTCCCTGATTTTTGTGATGGAGCATTGATTTTTGCACATTTGAATTAGGTACTATTTTAGTCTTCACACCCTGGCTTTGTGAAATTTCTGCAGCAGGCGTGGCACTGGGGTGAGCCAGAAGTCCATGGAAGATGCAGGCATTGGGGCCTTGGGGCATGCTAATGATCTGGGGCACACTGTGACTGGTCTGGCACTGGCAGAAACCCAGGCCAGATGCAGCTGGTGTGGTACTGAAATGTGCCAGGATTCTGGGTTCCCTGACACTGAGGGCTGTCCAGAGTCTTCAAAATTGTTGTTTTAAGAAAGCTCAGTGAATTTCAACATAATAAAGATAAACACTGAAGGCTTTCCAGAGCCTCAGGCTACCAAAGTAGGCCTGTCAGTATGCAAGCTGGAGATCAATTCTGCCATGCAAGCCTGCAGGCTGGGGCTGTGTGGTCTTGCCTGGTACCAGGGTGGAACCTGAGACTCATTCTGTGAGTGCCAGCCTGGAATATGGTGCCAAGTTTTACTTTGACAGACCCAGTGTTGCAGTCCATGGCAAAATCCTGTGCTTACTTTCCTCCCTTTTCCCCAAATACATGGAATGTCTCTCTGTGTATATTGCCTATAGTAGGGGAAATGGTGACATGGGTAATGTCATACTGTCCTTCTTACCCTCTTCAATGTATCTTTTCTTATTGTTGTACTACAATCAGGTTCTGTGATCTTTTACCTGCTTTTCATAGTTCTTGTGAAAACATTTTTGGTGTGAATAGTTGTTCAAATATGTTTCTTCAGGGAAATAACTGGAGGTTCCTACTCCACCTTTTTGCTCTCTCTCTCTCAATGCTTAAATATTTCAAATGTGTTTTATGCACTTTTGCAGACTTAAAAAATTTATTGTACATGGAACTTCTCATTTTATTCATGATGCAAACTGAGAAACAATCAACTCTCCTCTGTTACAAAACCATGTAACTTCAACAATCTAGCTACTCACTGCTGAACTAGTCTATGTAGTAATCCATTGTTGATATGAAGAATAAGGCTGGGCTGTTTCTGAAGTACCATTAAGACACTTGAAAACATTTTAAATACTCAGTAGAATAGTCTAACCATGCTTTTAAAAATTCAGTGCTGGAATAATGCTCCCCAAACATCTCAGAACTTACTTTTTTCTCTCATCTGGATACATGTGGCTACTGAGGTCTTCTGTCAGAAATGAATGAATGATTGCATCTTCATAAGCTCTCCATGGATCATCTTGCAATTGGTTTACTGAGGCAAATTTTGTCAATCAGAGAATAACTGCAATGAGCAGAAGAATTGTCATATCTTATGTATTTTTCCTTTTGCAAATATTTATGACCTTAATTTAGGATAGCAAAATCAGTTTACTCATTGTAAATTTATGGCATGCAGTGGTCAATCTCAGATAATTTTATTTGGAGCTCTCATAGGGGACTAATTTTTCTCTTATGTAAATGGATAATTAAGCTCCTTTGTTTTATTGCCTAATTGTAAACTAACCATTCAATATGTATAGATTTCTTACAGCAACACTTTACAGAATGAAGCCTTTTTCATCAGCAATATTTGTGTATTACTGTCCAGAGTTAAGATCATATATTGATGAGCTATCATCCATTGCAGCTCTGATAACATGCTGACCTGCCATTCTCTGAAATGAACCATTGTTTTTCACTATTAGTTGTTAAACCTTGCAGTTGTTTCTGTTACATTTTCTTGTAAGTAGGGACATCTATCTGAATTAAATTTGATCTATCCAATTGCACTGATTCTAAAGCACTTATATTTATTTTCAAATTTAAATATCTCTGAAATTCAGATGCATTTTACAGTTGATGATGTCTTAAAATTGCTATCAGCTAGGAATAACTTGTCCTCAAAACATGTGAAAATCAAACATAAGAAAGCACCAAACTATTTTAGATTATATAACATAGTACTTGAGTTTTTAAAAATTTTTATCAAATTTATATATGTATAATTATATATGACTATATATACATACATATAGATATATACACACACAAACATAGTTCAAAAATCAAATGGAACAGGCCATATAATGAAAACACTTTTTGCTTTACATCTATATTTTAAATCATATGCTTACTTTGCTTCTTCTTGATTTATGAACTTATAAAGTCATCTATACACTCCCTGCTATAAATGAGAATTTTGTTGTTTATACTCTCATACTCTTTCCAATTTGGTTCCCCAGCTTTCCTCCCACCCTCAGCTCCCAGTTTGTGTCATTTGTACTTCAGCTTTTACATTGTCAAGGTTGATTGCATTTACATTCTATGCCATAACTATAATTTAGGCATCAAATCTTTAGCTCTAGATTAATTCTTCCTCTGCCCCCAAACACTCCAGTAAAATGGGTTTACATAGTGATGATAGTGTAACTATTATTTACTGAAAATCTCAAGTAGCTTTCCGTCATTATATTTTCTTTTCTTTTTCCACAGTAAGCTTTTGTGGCATTCCAAGAAAAATATTAGTATCAATCTTTTTTTCTTGTACTTTATTATGCTACTTCAAGCCATATCATGCCTTGCTTTTCATGTATATTATTAGTTTTATGTTAAAATTTTGTAAGACTTTCTGATCCACCCTTTATTCTTCTTAAAAGAAACATATCTTCTCCTACATATCCCTGATAGCTTCCAGTTTTTTATCTACTCCAGCTTTGCTTGATCCCATTCCATTCTTCTTGATAGTCACTGTTTCCATTTGGCCCATTTGCTCTATACTTAAGAGTATGATTTTCTTGCCCAACCTTTAATTATTTTTTTGAGCTTTCTGGAAGTCTTTCTTATTTTTAAAAAATTATTTTTACTTGTATTATATATCTTCATCATAATCTAAATTTTTACAAACTATTAATCATATACTTTAATTTACAAAATATTTTATCATCCCATCTATTGCCCTCTTACATATTTTATTTTTATTGTTTTGGAGAATTCTCTTCAAAATTCTCTGCTGTGTTAGTTCATTCTCACACTGCTATAAAGAAATACCCAAGACTGTGAGTCAAAAGAGGTCTAATTGACCCACAGTTCTGCACAGCTGGGGAGCCCTCAGGAAACTTACAGTCATGGCAGAAGAGGGAGCAGGAACCTTCTTCACAAGGCAGGAGGAGAGAGAGAGTGAAGTAACAGCGAAGTGGGGAGAGCCCCTTATAAACGCAACAGATCTGTGAGAACGAACTCACTCTGGCAAGAACAGCATGAGGGAAACGACTCCTATGATCCAATCACCTCCCTCCCTTGACATGTGGGGATTACAGGTCCCTCCCTCTACACGTGGGGATTACAATTTGAGTTAAAATTTAGGTGAGGACTCAGAGCCAAACCATATCATATGCCTTGTCTCTCTAAATTAAATGTTTCCTGTCTTCTGCAAAGTTGTGACTTTCTGTTCACCTATTTTCTGAATTTTAAGTCTCTATAGTCATCTTTGTTTTATTCCAATACATCAAATGGTTTCCCAAGAGAAGATGTGTTGGCAGTTAAATCTTCTGATTTCTGATATTTAAAATAACTACATTTACCTTTAATTGATTGCAAGGGTGAATATAGAACTCAAGGAAATTTTCGATGAACGTTTGAAAGTATTTCTTTATTGCCTTCCCATAAACAATATTGTTACTGAGATGTATGCTGCCAGTCTGATTACTTTTTGTATTTTTTTTTTGATAGGTGGCAATTTTCCTGCCATTCTATAGGTTTTAGGTTTTTGTATTTATTTGGATTTAGAAATGTCACATTGAGGTTGTTAAGTGCGCTGATTGTCATTTCATTTGATAGTTACTATTGGGTCCTTTTAATGAGAAGAATCCTGTTTAACTTTAGCTCTGAGTCACTTTTTTTCTATTATTATGATTTTGAGAATATTAATTATCCACATTCTTTCTGGAATTTCAAAGATCAATCACTGTACCCACTGAATTACATTTTCTTGAATTTTTTGGCTTATTTATGTTCTGTATTCTGAAACATTTTTCTTTAACTTGATCATTGGACAATTCCTAAGAACATTATTTTTGTAATATAACTTTAGTTACATAGAACCCTTTCCTGTTTTTGCTTTTTCTGTATCTCCATGTTATTTTATAACTGCATTAAATACTACATCTATAAAAATATATTAATATTTTAAAAGTATTTTCATACAAATTATTGTTTATCTATTTTCCTCTTCTTTCATTTATTATCTAAGTGTTTTCTTTTTGTTTTTAATTTTGCACCTGCTCCTTCATACTTAGGATTTAATCAAATCAATTTGTATCTTTTTTTCATCCTTAGGGATATGTCAATAAATGAACAACCCTGAGAAGTATGTACACGAATTTCTTTTGACTGGTCAATATCCTGAAGTATGAGGTTGCTTGAATGCTTCCCAAGCATCTTGGGTACCAATGCCTACATTATCTGTCCTAATTCTTTGCCAGGAAGTAGTCTGTTTGTAGAAAGAATACTTTTTTCTCTTTTAACCTTCAGTGTAAACACTAAACTAGCTTTTTTTTTTTTTTTTTTTTTTTTTTTCTCATGATGGAGGAAAAATAAAAGTTCCACTAAAGATCGTCAATAAATTCTCCTGTTTTTAGCATCACCTTTCCCTCCTGCATTCCTAGTGTGTGTATTTCCAAGTTTCAAATCTTTCCAAGGTATGACGAGACAGACCTGAAAATGCCTTGGCTGCTGTCTTCTCTGTGGTGTTCTGAGTAGTTGTTTTTCTATATGTTTTTCTGATCAATATTTATTCATCTATGTCTTAAACTTTGGAGGAAAAATTAAATTTCTTGCCTGAGGTGGCCCTCTTTTATTTTTCTTATTTTTCTGAACTTATGCCTTTTTATTCATTTACCATCATTGTAGTAAGTCCTGTGAGGTAAAGGAGATAATATCATCTTTAATCAAAATACCAATCTTCTAAGTAAAAATATCTGAATTCATGAGAAAAACATGCAACATATGTTGCTAAATGGGCTTTATTTTCTTTAATACATATAATATATAATGTAAGACATAGAAATAAAGCAAAAGATTAGAGTGGTAATGGTGTGATGTCTGTAAAGAGGACCTAATGTGTGAAGATTTTGACTTTGAAGATTCAGAAGAAAGACAGCTTCCTCTGGGAGGGTGCTGGTGCAGCTGATTCTAAAGGTGGAAGACAGGAAAGTTGGAAAAAATTGCTGTCAAAGTATTGCAAGTATTTGGAACCATTGCAATTTAGCAGTAAAGTGAGAGCCAAGACTAATTTCAAAGACTGCTGAGGATTTGAGGTCCATTATAGATTGAATTGTGGTTTTAAAATACAGTCAAGAAAGCTTTATAAAAAATTTCTAAATAATTATATTACCCTGTAAATAGAAACCTATGGAACTCACAGTACTGACAATGCTCATTATTATGGAATTATATCATCCTATTGAATAAATATTCCTCTATCTCTGGACATTCAGTTTGTCATCAACCTTTAACTTTTATAAACAATGTGGCAGTAGTGTCGTAGATGTGGAAATTTTAGAAACATATTTCTAACAGTGAGACTACTGAATCAAATGACTTGATCAATATTATGCACCTTAAATGTTTTAAAAAATTGCATTCAAGAAAGTTGAATCAATTTGGGTTGCCACAAGGTATCCATTATTGTACCAGTTTTACTAAAATCTCAGCGCTTTGGGCAATACAATGATTTGGTTTGTTAATATATGGTATGTGCTGCAGTAATTATTTTTGTTAGCATTTATTTAACTTTCTCATTTGTTCATTTGAAAATTGTGATATTTTTTGGTTGATTTTAGTTTTCCTCTGCCCTTATTAATATATTCTATATTAGCTAGGAAAATACATTTTTATTTTAATTAAATTTTATCTTTTTTTCGTAATTGAACAAACTTTTCATAAATGTCAGATAGTATGTACTTTAAACTTTGAGAGCCATAGTGAGTCTTTGCTGTAACTATTCAGTTCTTCTGTTGTATCTGGAAAGCATCCATAGAAAAAAAAAATGAACAAAAGGGGAAGCCTATTTTCAACAAAAAAATATTATTTACAAAAATAAGTCACTGGCCCAGCAGTACCTAATTTCAGGATACACTACAAAACAAGAGAAATTACAATAGTATAATATTAGTAAAATAATATGCATTAGATAAATGAAACAGAATAAGGAAACCAGATATTATCTATGAAAGGCAAATTGATATTTGACCAAATAACAGGACAATTTAATGAGGGAATAAACATCTTTTTTTTTTTTTTTTTTCAAAAAGTGCTGGAGCAATTCTAAAATCATGCAGGAAAAAACTTCAATCTTTACCTTTCACCACACAAGAATTAACTTGAAATAAATATTAAACCTCAACATGAAAGCTAAACTAAATACACTTAGGAGAAAATATAGGATAAATGTAGCCAGTTTGTACAAGCAAACAGTTTTGGATATGATACAAAAATCATGAGGAAAAGACATTACTAAGTAAATGAAAAAGCAAGCCAGAAGCTGGGAGAAAATATTCTCATATCGCACAAAGGATTTGTATCCAGAATATATAAAGAACTCAGAAGACTCAAATATAAGTGGATAAAAATCCAATAGAGGTAGTAGAAAATGTCTGTCATTAAGTGCATGAATAATCAGTTGTATATCCATACAAATCAGAATTAAATAGGAATGAGCTACTGATGCATTCAATGATGTGAATGAACCTATGGAACTTTATGCTGTGCTAAAGAAGCCAGACACAGAAGAGTACAAGTCATGTAATAGCATTCATATGATACTCTAGAATAGGCAAGTTCAATCTATAGTGATAGATAGCAAATTACTGGATGCAAAGATTCAGGGTTGGTGACGTGGATTGACTGAAGAGTCACAGGGAAGCCTTCTGGAGGTAAAGAAGATCTTATAGCTTGATGGTGGCAATAATTTCATAATTTTCTTTGTGTCAAAACTCATCAAACCATACAATTAAAATGGTTATAGTTTATTGTGTACAAATATAGTTCAATGAAGGTAACCTAAAAATAAGGATTATTTTAATGATAACACTTTGGCCTTTAAACTTTATACCTTATATTGCTCCAGGAGCTATCTTTCAATTTCTATTCTATAATACATTCATACTAATTAGATCTTTTGATATCTTAATTTTTTTCTTTTGTATTTCATATATTCTAGCTGACTTTTTGTTGAGTTCTTCCACTGTTATTTTCAACTAACAGTTGCTTGGAAGGCAGGATGGTTTACTCAATTGTTGCTACATTAGATCTTAAGCATAATTGTAGCTCAATTTTTTAGCTTAAAATTAATTTGTTTGCCCATTGTTGGTAATTCTGAATACATTGATAAATTCAATAATGACTAATTTTTAGTACCAATAAAATATTTTTAATGACATGAGTATCCAAACAATTTTAAAAAGAAGCATAACATTTGAGAAATCATAACCCAATTATAACAATATAAAGTTATTGTAATAAAATTATAATATAAAGTTATAATCAATGCAGTGTGCTATTGGGAGAATGCTAGATATACAGATCAATGGAGTAGAGTAGGGACTCCAGAAATATACCTATAGAAATGTAGGCAACTGATTTTTGACAGAGGTGCCAGGGCAATTCAATGAAGAAAGGACAGTCTTTTCAACAAATGATGCTATACAATTGTCTATTGATATGCAAACAAAATTAAATTAAATAAACCCTCACTTAAAGATCATACTTTATATAAAGATGAATTCAAAATGGATAATATATTTAAATGTTAAATGTAACACATAAAGTTTTAGAAGCAAATATAGGAGAAAGTTGTCTTCATGACCTTGTGTTAGTCAATGGGTTATTTTATATGATGCCAAAACATGATCTATAAAAAAGGGATAAATTGGACTTTTTAAAATTTTAAAAGGTACTCTATGAAAGACACTATTAAGTAAATGAAGGCTGGATGTGATGGCTCGTGCCTGTAATCCCACCATTTTGGGAGGCTGAGGTAGGTGGATCACCTGATGTCAGGAGTTCGAGACCAGCCTGGCCAACATGGTGAAACCCCATCTCTACTAAAATTTCAAAAATTAGCTAGGTGTGGTGGCAGGCATCTGTAATCCCAGCTACTTAGGAAGCTGAAGCAGGAGAATCCCTTGAACCCGGGAGGCAAAGTTTGCGGTGAGCTGACATTGTGCCTCTGGACTCCAGCCTGGGCGACAGAGTGAGACTCAGTATCAAAAAACAAAGAAAAGAAAATGAAAAGATAAGTCATGAACTAGTATTAAATTTTTTGCAATTCACGTATCAGGCAGAAGGCTCTTATTCATAATACATAGCGAACACCCAACTCAATTAAAAATTAAACTCAATTAAAAATAGGCAAATAGCAGACACTTCACCAAAGAATGTAAGAGAAGTCATGTGAAAAGTTGTCCAGCATCCTGAACAATTAGGGAAATGCAAGTAAAAACCAAGAGGAGGTAACACCATACACCTATAGGATAAAAAGCTATTGAAAATACAAGTGCTGTCAAGGATGTGAAA
Source organism: Piliocolobus tephrosceles (assembly GCF_002776525.5). Lineage (NCBI taxonomy): Eukaryota > Metazoa > Chordata > Mammalia > Primates > Cercopithecidae > Piliocolobus > Piliocolobus tephrosceles. The sequence continues at coordinate 35,776,841 of NC_045448.1, read as the reverse complement.
CACCTAAAACTTTCATTCTAACATGTTGGGAATGCAAAATGATTTATCCACTTTGGAAAACAATTTGGCTGTTTCTTAAAAATGTTATATGCATATTTCCAAAGTACCAGATATCCTACTCTTTTGTATTTGCGAAAAGAAATAAAAGGCTACAATACCTATTATATTTTTAGTAGGAAGAATTGAAAACCTTCCAAATGTTCATCAATAGATGGGCAAACACATCATGGTATATACATACAATAGAATATTATTAATTAAAAGATATATGCCATCTACCCACACAATTATATTAAGACTCTGAATGTATATGCTGAATGAAATAAGCCAGACAATAACAGAGTATGTGCTGTTTAATTCTTTTACTTTAGGGTCTAGATACTTCAAATATATAGTGATAGAAATAAATCAATTTTTGCCTGAAAATTGTGTACTGAGGAGCAGAGTGTAATAATTACAAACGGGTATGAAAAGTGTATTGGTGGAGATAAGTGTGTCCATCCTAATGCTTGTGATGATGGTATCAGGGTATATACACATGTCAGCATTTACAAAATTGTATACTTTAAATAGATTCAGATATTTTGTTTGTTAACCATGTCCCAGAAAAAAGTAAACCTATTTAATAAGATAGATGATATTTTGTATCTATTTATTAAATATTTCCATGTATTTGTATTAAAACAAGTAATTGCTATTGGGACATACTATTATTATATATACTATATGAAAATAAGGAAGCATAAACATAAATTGTTTATTCTGATCAATGAAGAGCATTTTATTTAATAACTTAAAGTGGAGGAAAATTGATTGATGTTCAATTTTACCACAATAAAATGGTTTAGTGCCTTTTTTCAAAAAAAGAATAATCTATGTTTTGGTGAAGAACATACCTCATCTTGCATTAGGCAGGTATTATAATATGCATGTCATCTAAAAACTATGACTCTCTATATCTCTTTTTTATTAAAATTAAACATGTACTGATTTGAGTAGATGCCAATGGAGAAGATGCTCTACATCAAACTTATTATGAAGTAATGGTCCAAAGAACTAGAGAATTTATCATGCATTATCACAAATTTTTAAACCAGGAACACTTTGCATTTAATGTTGATTAAATCTGAGCTTAACTAAACACTTCACTCACATGTAGTGCATTAGGTCTGAAGCAAAAAGAGTTCCATATCATATCTAAACACACAAGTATTCAGGCACACGCACAAACACAGAAACAAATTTTCTCACTGCATCTTACTTCGATCGCATTTATTTATTTATTTATTTATTTATTTATTTATTTATTTATTTATTTATT
>NC_045448.1:35763833-35775510 GCF_002776525.5 Piliocolobus tephrosceles | reverse complement strand
ATTTATTTATTTATTTATTTATTTATTTATTTATTTATTTATTTATTGAGACAGAGTCTCGCTTTGTCACCCAGGCTGGAGTGCAGTGGATCTCTGCTCACTGCAAGCTCTGCCTCCCGGGTTCATGCCATTCTCCTGCTTCAGCCTCCCTAGTAGCTGGGGCTATAGGGACCCGCCACCGCGCCCGGCTAATTGTCGTATTTTTAGTAGAGATGGGGTTTCACTGTGTTAGACAGGATGGTCTCCATCTCCTGACCTCGAAATCCACCCGCCTTGGCCTCCCAAAGTGCTGGGATTACAGGCGTGAGTCACCGCGCCCGGCCTTCAATTGCGTTTTTAAATGTAGACGAAAACTAGATTCGTATCTTTTAGAATATTAAAAATGGCTGAGCCGTTGGAATTTACATTTCTCTTCTAATCATATCATGTAATCTATCATCGGTTCACAGGAATTAAGGCAATTAAGACCAAATTTTATAAGTCTAGAGAATCTAGAAATAATATTATGTAACTCTTGTTTCACATGCAAAATAGATAACAGTAGTATTTTGTCAAATTTGAAAATTTTGTAACAGATGAAATAAAACATGAGTATCAATTCTGGTAATGGTTAACTATGTAATAAAAAATCATTAGAAATGTCAAAAAATATTTTAAAATATCTATTTAAAGACACGAGAGAAGTACAAGGGCAAAGAGATTCCCATGGCAAAGATCTGTAAAAGGAGAAAGCCACTAGATAGGGGCTTAAATTTTTTCCACTTTTTTCCCCCCATAGCAATTGTTAATTTTAAAGTATAAGCAGTTCCTGAGAGATTGAGAATCTGAACAGAGATTTTGGCAGTCTCATAAGGACAGAGAGGCTAAGAAAAATTAGAATACAATGTATCACATGAGAGTTGATCCTGGTCACATCCTCAGAATTTTTATTGGATCTACCTAAGTTTACTTACTAGAATTAAGGTTGACTTATTAAATAGACCAGACTTCACAGTAATTGGTTTAATTCATTAAAGAAACAAAAATCCAAAATGTGGACATACATTATAGCCAAGCTCCTAAATCAATAAAGCAAAAACTAATAGAGCAGAAAGAAGTGTTACATAAAACCATTCCTTTATCTAGATATTTTTACACTTGCTTCTTAGTAATTGAAATAATAAGTACACAGAAAGTCAATAGAAGTAAGAAAATCCTGAACAATGCTATGAAACTACTTGACCTACTGAAATTCATAGAATATCTTACCGAGCCACAGAAGATTACCTATTCTTTCCAAATACACATGAACTTTCATCATAATAGTTCATAATCTGAGCCACAGAAGTCATCTTAATGACTTTAAAGAAAATACAAGTATAGAGTATGTTTTATTATTATTGATAGCCCTCAATAGAATTAATTTCCAAATTGTTAAAATATAATATGTCAAAAATCTCAAAATATTTGGACATCAAAAGTGTACTGGCAAGTAAAAAACAGGATAAATTAGGAATTACAAGTAAAATTAGAAAATAGTTTTACTAAAACAAAATAAAAACAACATATCAAAATTGTGAAATACAGCTATGGCAATGCATAGAGGTAAGTTTATAGATTTGGATTCTTACTTTAAGAATATACTTACTTTAAGAATATAAATCCAGGAAAAATCCAGCAAGTTAAATACAAACGAAATGAAGGAAATAACAGAAAACAGAGTGAAAGTCTGTGAAATAGAAAATACATAGAAGATTGAAAAAAGAAAATGGACAATGATAAATATATTCAATAAAACTAAAAAATGAAAAGAACAATACAAGATAAAACTCTATGTAGACTAACTAAGAAAAATAGAGAAATGTACATCACCAAATCAGGAATTGAAAAACCACATAATTATAGACTCTACAGACTTAATGTGATTAATAACCAAATATTAAGGACAACTTTATGCCAATATATTTAATGACAGATGAAATGAAAAACTTCGAGAGACGAAAGTTACCAAAACTAAGCAAAGAATGATAGAAATGCTGAATAGATGCATACTCAATAAAATAAATTTATAATTAAAAATCTTTCCACAAAGAAAATTCCAGATGCAAATGAATTCTATCAAATGGATGAAATCTAGCAATTAAAGAAGAATTATTACCAAAACTAAGCAATTTTTTCACAAAATAGAAGAGAAGGAGCACTTCTAAACTCGTTTTACAAGGCCAACATTAAATTAACATAAAACCAAATGAAAACATACAAGGGCCAGGTGTGGTGTCTCATGCCTCTAATCCCAGCACTTTGGGAGGCTGAGGCAGGTAGATCACTTGAGGTCAGGTGTTCGAGACCAGGCTGGCCAACATGGTGAAACCCCATCCCTAATAAAAATACAAAAATTACCCAGGTGTCGTGGCAGGTACCTGCAATCCCAGGTGCTTGAGATGCTTAGGCAGGAGAATAGCTTGAATCTGGAAGGCAGAGGTTACAATGGGCCAATATTATGCCACTGCACTCCAGCCTGGGCAACAGAGCAAGATTCTGTCTCAAACCAAACCAACAAAACAACAACAACGAAACACACAAGAAAACTACATAGAAATGTCTTTAAAGTAAATAGATGCAAAAATATTTAATGAAATAGTAGCATATAAATATTTACAATGATCACATTAACCCAGGGTGAGTTAATTCTAAAAAGGCAAGGTTGGTTTAATAGTTAAAATAAAAGAAAAAATATCAATCATTGTTACACTAACAAAAGAAGTTTATCATTGTTTTAATAAATACAAAAAAAGATTTTGACAAAATTTAACATCCATTCACTATTAAAAAAATAAACTCTCAGTATACAAGTAGAAGAAACTTCCTAATTAATTTTTTAAAAATCTATGAAAAACTGCTTACTTAGTTCTGTAACACTTTACTTATAAGATGGGTAAGCAATTAAAGATGTCTATTTTTGTAAATGAAATTGTATTTGGGTCCCAGTGACAAGATAAAGGCAGAATAATAAATAAAAATTATACAGATTTGATAAGTAACTAATATGGTTTGGATGTTTATCTTCTTCAAATCTCATCTCATGTTAAAATGAAATTTCCAATATTGAAGGTGTGGCCTGGTGAGATTTGTTTGATTATGGGGGCGGGTCCTTCATGGTTAAGGACCATCCCCTCAGTAATGTATGAGTTTTCACTCAGTTCAGGTGAGATCTGGTTGTTTAAAGAGTGTGGTCCCTCCCTGCTTTGCTCTCTTGTTCTCACTCTTGTCACATGACCCACTTGCTCCCCCTTCGCCTTCTCATGATTATAAGCTTACTGAGTTCTTTATCAGAAGCAGATGATGGCACAACACTTCATGTACAGCCTGTAGAACCATCAGCCAATTAAATATTGTTTTCAAATAAATTACCCTGCTTCAGGTATTAGCAAGGCAAATGGACTAATACAGTAACACACACACACACACACACACACACACACACACACACACACTGCATTATTTGAAGATGACATGACCGTGGATGGAGAAAATGATTATGAATTCCAAAACAACTATTACATTATACTAGATTATAATAAGTTCAGCAAGCTTGCAGGATATAAACTGATTTATTAAAATTATTTAATTAGGCATCCTATATAAGAAACATTTACTTAACCAAGACCACAAAAATTTTTTTCAATTATTTTGCTCTAGAATTGTTTTTGTGTTAGGCATAACAATATTAATAATATTATTATAAATAATAATTGTTAATTGTGTGTTGCAAATAGCTATGAAAGGCATTAATATCATTTCTAGTTTACAGATGCATAACTGAGTAAACTGAGGCTTAGAGAGATTAATTAAATTGCTAACAGTTGGCCGGGCGCATTGACTCATGCCTGTAATCCCAGCACTTTGGAAGGCTGAGGCGGGTAAATCACAAGGTCAGGAATTCAAGACAATCCTGGCCGAGATGGTGAAATCACATCTCTACTAAAACTACAAACATTAGCCAGGCATGGTGGCAGGCACCTGTAATCCCAGCTACTCAGGAGGCTGAGGCAGGAGATTCACTTGAACCCGGGCAGAAGAGGTTGCAGCGAACTGAGATCCCGCCACTGTACTCCAGCCTGGGTGACAGACTGAGACTCCATCTCAAAAAAAGAAAAAAAAAAATTGCTTATAGTTAGTAACTGGCATATTGTTTTCTGATTTAAAATTCTTTGTTCTTTCACCTTTACACTGTCTTAGTTCATGATAGAGATGCTGGGCAGTAAATAGCTTATTTTATAACAACATTCTTTTAAAACTCATAGAAGTTTTCTGATAAAATCAGTTGATGGGTCTACATTTTGTGACAAAATAACCCACCTCTACGTTCCGGTAATACAGAATAGGCTTAAATAGCCTATGTTCAATAGCAATGAGAATGTATCTGTAGTTAGAGTAAGGAACTAAGGAACATCTGATGCACTTATTGTGTAATGTAATCATTCGCCAACAGTGGCAGTTTTCTTTTGCATCTCTCACTTTCTAACCTTTCTCATTTATAATCTCATTCTATTTTTGCTTTTGTAATTACTGGGACATTACTGCATAATACTGTTCAGTCATACCCTCAGGAAAAGTATGTTGCTAATCCCCTTGTTAGATTGACTGCCCAGGAATAAAGGCTGGCATCTTATTCTGTTCACATTCTTCAAATATAGTCAGTAATTCTGCAACCTGACAAGCAAATGGTCTAGCAAAAGGTCAGATCCTGACATTAACCATGTTAGGTAACACGAATATGCACAAACGCTAATTTCATTTCCAACTGGCTGTTGAACACCCATATACATGCAACAAGTTGTTGTGATGTTGGAACGGTTAATATGCCTAAACCTGTCATAGCACTGAAGAATTGGCAGCCCTGATTCTTTTTGAAGATTTTGCTTCAAACAACAATAAAAAAATTTAGAGCCAGTCATCTCTGTCTTAGGCTGGTCCCAAACAAAAACAGAGTTAAATGGACTTAAAAGGGAAAAGCAGACTGTCCATCCACTGGGAAAAAAATAGAAGGGGGCAATCATGTGGCATCTATAGGAGAGAGGATGAGAAGAAAAACGGTTCAAATCGATTCAACTCAATTATCCATCAGTGGAAAATAACAAAACACAATAATCATTTAATGTAGTCAACCAATTATTTGGATCAAAGACTAAAAATGAACAGAATTTAAAAAATTAGTGTATTCCTAGAGTCAGCTGATCACTGATCTCAATAACAATAACAAAATCTATCAGGTAAATATTTTCAAGACTCAAAATATTTTAGAATAGGTGTGAGAAAAAGGAATCTCAGCAATAAAGTTTTCTGTGTCAATCTGTTGAGTAGGTCAGGGCATTTGGGAGCTGTAGTTTGGCAAATGCATCAGAAGCAATCATATTCCAACACAGCAGATTTCTATCTTCAGAGTATTTGCTTGCCTCTATTCCCCTCCTTATAGAAAACTTTCTACCTCCCTCCGCTCTCAGTTGACTGCCATGTTTTGTTTTCATTAACAAACAGAATGGAGTTAGGCTCATCTGCACTGCATGCTGACTGAACTGTGGGGACCAGTGGAAGTGTTTAGGATGATACCAGAATGATTTGTGTGAAGCCTGATCTATTTAATGTCTTTAGTAATCAGTGAGAAAGAAAACTGTGTGACAGAATCCTTAGTGCTGCTAAATTGTTTGATGTGCAGTCATATAGGGAGGCAGAAGAATAATAAAAGTAGATATAGAACAATGACGAAAAGAGAAATGTAATATTGAAAGAAAACTCACAAATTCTTTCACAGTAAAATACTGAGCCCCAAATCCTTCAATGATTATTTGTTTTATGAAATGATGGAGTGACATTGGAACTCAATAATTAAGCAAGATTCTAAGAAAGAAGTTTGGATAATTTAAGGAAGTTAATACTAAACTATTTATTGTCCATCTGTCATTCTAAAATATGTTGCTTACCATGGAAATTTAAATAGCTTTAATATCCCAATGATGAATTAATCCTTTTGTTTCAGTGATAGCCTGATGCTCTGTACTTCTGAAAGACTTCATGTAGTTTTCCAAAATATTCTGCAAGTTCAAATGTGAATCAAACATGATGAAGTAGGTGATAATAAATTTTTTAAAAAGTATCATTTTGGTTGTATACGTAATGTGCTTGAAAAAAATTTTATTTTTTACCTAAGGTAATTTGAAAATGGAAAGCTATTGGCAAATTAAGTATTTTATTACCTTGAGCAATCATGAAGGTCGAAAGAGACCTACCAACAAATTGGGCTCACATATTAAAGTAGGGAGCTTTTGTGAGGAGGCTGGTGACACTTACATTCAGAAACATATTGGACTAAGGAGAGCAAAAATTTTGATTCTCCAATCAGTACAAACTTGGGAATTGAAAAGAACAGTTATTTGCAGAGAAGCTCTGCAGAAGAAATAAAATGTCTCTTGCAAAGCACAGTCTGCAGGGGAAAAGGAAGAAGACAGTGTGTTCAAAATCATGAAATGATGCAAAGGTTTTGGCAAAGGATTCAAGAAAGGGAATGGGAAAGAGATGTAGCCAAATATGTAAAATGTCTAATTTAGGTATGTTGGGCAATAGTTCATTTGTGACAATGCTAACAGGATAAAGCATAAAATATTTAAGCAAAAGAAAAAAAGTTAATTAGTGAATAAAGATTTTCTGGATTGTTGAAATAAAATGGAAGTATTTTCCATAACGAAAAATAAGAACTGTATTGGAAAACTGCAATTGAGTTGGGAATATTATCAACCTTAGCATTAAACGTATTATAATGATATGTTAGAACAAATGCAATCCTCAGAAATGGATGGCCAAGACTTAAATATACTTACAATAAATGTTCCTTAGTACCTGTGCCTTTATTTATTTATTTTTTTTTGTAAAGGCCTATTCTGAGAGCCAGCAGGAGCTATAATTTTATTACGGCCATGATGCTTTCAACCTAAATTTTAATGGTAAAACCTAAATTTAATGATAAAAAAATATGATTGATCATGTTCCCTGAAAAGAGTTTACATCTCAAAACCACACATTTTGGCTTGCTAGTAGTACACGTTCCTCTTTTGCCCTTGCAAGTCTTATCATCCAGAATTCAGTAGATACCGTCACTAAGAGGCTAGTGCGGACAGCATAAGAAAATTTTTGGAGAAAAGTAGAATGAAAATTCAAAAACAAGCTAATACATTTGAATTCTTGAGAGACTTTATTTTATTTTTTTAATAATAGTAAGTGTGAAGCTGAACAATTAAGAAAAATTTGTTTTCTGATTGTATTTACTTAACTATAGAAAGTGAATGAAGAAAAACATTTTCACTTTAAAGAAAGACATCAGTGTATTTGGGTCTCTGTATTTAGGATGAGGGAAATAGATTTAATGGCATTTAATGGATTGGAAGTGAAACAATTACTCCAATTAGCATGTACATTTAAGGTTATTTAGTTAAATGGAAATTTTGAATTTAGCATGGTGCAAGAATAGCTTGTTTCAGAGCTTTTTGGAGGGAAAATTTGTGCCTTTGACTGAAATATAGACACAAAGTCAGTTTGATTATCAAGTTAATAGTCATTTTTTCCCATAGGTGACCAGAAACTGTATTATCACTATATTCTCTCTTGTCCATCCATACTGTGATGATGCAAATGAGGATTAATAAATGTTTCCAAGTGTTGGGCACATGGCAATTGAATCTGTTATCTTGACTATTAAAAACTGAGGGCATTACTCTCCTTCTATATATCATCATCGTGAAACTGTCTTTTTAAAACATACATATTTGAATTTAAATATATGCTCTTCCCTCATTTGGTAAATATTTAATAAGCCACTACTCTTTGCAAGGCACTCTTTTAAGCAAAATCAAGGAGACGGTGACAAGTACGCATGTTCAGGCATTATTTAATTCAGATTTCTTTACTTATAAGTCTCCTGCAAGACACTGAATAATTTTCTAGATGCACTTTTACTCAAACTGCACTTATCCAGCACATTTTTTAATCAAGAAAATATTAAAATATTTTGTAATGGATTCATGAGCCTCTAGACTTAGTTTTGTGTTACATTGTTTATTTTTTATTTTTTTATTTTTATTATACTTTAAGTTCTAGGGTACATGTGCATAACGTGCAGGTTTGTTACATATGTATACTTGTGCCATGTTGGTGTGCTGCACCCATCAACTCGTCAGCACCCATCAATTCATCATTTATATCAGGTATAACTCCCAAATGCAATCCCTCGCCCTCCCCCCTCCCCATGATAGGCCCCAGTGTGTGATGTTCCCCTTCCCGAGTCCAAGTGAACTCATTGTTCAGTTCCCACCTATGAGTGAGAACATGCGGTGTTTGGTTTTCTCTTCTTGTGATAGTTTGCTAAGAATGATGGTTTCCAGCTGCATCCATGTCCCTACAAAGGACGCAAACTCATCCTTTTTTATGGCTGCATAGTATTCCATGGTGTATATGTGCCACATTTTCTTAATCCAGTCTGTCACTGATGGACATTTGGGTTGATTCCAAGTCTTTGCTATTGTGAATAGTGCCGCAATAAACATACGTGTGCATGTGTCTTTGTAGAATAATTTATAATCCTTTGGGTATATACCCAGTAGTGGGATGGCTGGGTCATATGGTACATCTAGTTCTAGATCCTTGAGGAATTGCCATACTGTTTTCCATAATGGTTGAACTAGTTTACAATCCCACCAGCAGTGTAAAAGTGTTCCTATTTCTCCACATCCTCTCCAACACCTGTTGTTTCCTGATTTTTTAATGATTGCCATTCTAACTGGTGTGAGATGGTATCTCATTGTGGTTTTGATTTGCATTTCTCTGATGGCCAGTGATGATGAGCATTTCTTCATGTGTCTGTTGGCTGTATGAATGTCTTCTTTTGAGAAATGTCTGTTCATATCCTTTGCCCACTTTTTGATGGGGTTGTTTTTTTCTTGTATATTTGTTTGAGTTCTTTGTAGATTCTGGAAATTAGCCCTTTGTCAGATGAGTAGATTGCAAAAATTTTCTCCCATTCTGTAGGTTGCCTGTTCACTCTGATGGTAGTTTCTTTTGCTGTGCAGAAGCTCTTTAGTTTATCAGATCCCATTTGTCAATTTTGGCTTTTGCTGCCGTTGCTTTTGGTGTTTTAGACATGACGTCCTTGCCCATGCCTATGTCCTGAATGGTACTACCTAGATTTTCTTCTAGGGTTTTTATGGTATTAGGTCTAACATTTAAGTCTCTAATCCATCTTGAATTAATCTTCGTATAAGGAGTAAGGAAAGGATCCAGTTTCAGCTTTCTACTTAGGGCTAGCCAATTTTCCCAGCACCATTTATTAAATAGGGAATCCTTTCCCCATTTCTTGTTTTTGTCAGGTTTGTCAAAGATCAGATGGTTGTAGATGTGTGGCATTATTTCTGAGGGCTCCGTTCTGTTCCATTGGTCTATATCTCTGTTTTGGTACCAGTACCATGCTGTTTTGGTTACTGTAGCCTTGTAGTATAGTTTGAAGTCAGGTAGCGTGACGCCTCCAGCTTTGTCCTTTTGACTTAGGATTGTCTTGGCAATGCGGGCTCTTTTCTGGTTCCATATGAACTTTAAAGCAGTTTTTTCCAATTCTGTGAAGAAACTCATTGGTAGCTTGATGGGGATGGCATTGAATCTATAAATAACCTTGGGCAGTATGGCCATTTTCACGATATTGATTCTTCCTATCCATGAGCATGGTATGTTTTTCCATTTGTTAGTGTCCTCTTTGATTTCACTGAGCAGTGGTTTGTAGTTCTCCTTGAAGAGGTCCTTTACATCCCTTGTAAGTTGGATTCCTAGGTATTTGATTCTCTTTGAAGCAATTGTGAATGGAAGTTCATTCCTGATTTGGCTCTCTGCTTGTCTGTTACTGGTGTATAAGAATGCTTGTGATTTTTGCACATTAATTTTGTATCCTGAGACTTTGCTGAAGTTGCTTATCAGCTTAAGAAGATTTTGGGCTAAGACGATGGGGTTTTCTAAATATACAGAAAAGAATTTTAAACCCAGAATTTCATATCCAGCCAAACTAAGTTTCATAAGTGAAGGAGAAATAAAATTCTTTACAGATAAGCAAATGCTTAGAGATTTTGTCACCACCAGGCCTGCCTTACAAGAGACCCTGAAGGAAGCCCTAAACATGGAAAGGAACAACCGGTACCAGCCATTGCAAAAACATGCCAAAATGTAAAGACCATCGAGGCTAGGAAGAAACTGCATCAACTAATGAGCAAAATAACCAGTTAATATCACAATGGCAGGATCAAGTTCACACATAACAATATTAACCTTAAATGTAAATGGACTAAATGCTCCAATTAAAAGACACAGACTGGCAAACTGGATAAAGAGTCAAGACCCATCAGTCTGCTGTCTTCAGGAGACCCATCTCACATGCACAGACATACATAGGCTCAAAATAAAGGGATGGAGATCTACCAAGCAAATGGAGAACAAAAAAAAGCAGGGGTTGCAATCCTAGTCTCTGATAAAACAGACTTTAAACCATCAAAGATCAAAAGAGACAAAGAAGGCCATTACATAATGGTAAAGGGATCAATTCAACAGGAAGAGCTAACTATCCTAAATATATATGCACCCAATACAGGAGCACCCAGATTCATAAAGCAAGTCCTTAGAGACTTACAAAGAGACTTAGACTCCCATACAATAATAATGGGAGACTTCAACACTCCACTGTCAACATTAGACAGATCAACGAGACAGAAAGTCAACAAGGATATCCAGGAATTGAACTCATCTCTGCACCAAGCGGACCTAATAGACATCTATAGAACTCTCCACCCCAAGTCAACAGAATATACATTCTTCTCAGCACCACATCACACTTATTCCAAAATTGACCACATAATTGGAAGTAAAGCACTCCTCAGCAAATGTATTTTTTTTTTAAGACTTTCGCTTCGGTGATTTTTCTGAATAGCTGTGGATTCTGGATATATACTCCTAAAAATTACCCATGTAGGTAAATGTTTCTCCATCACTGACTCTGATTAAGCTCTTTTCCCCCAAATTTTTAAATGTATGGAATATTGGGCACTTCATAGGAAGCTGCTGACTTCTTTAAGAAGGCTACATGAAGAACTTCCAAGATGACCAATGGAAGGAAGTTTCCATATCAGAAAAGTGGCTGGATCTCTTATCCTCCTCTCCCTGGGAATTACTTAAAAAAAAGTCCTTAATCATCACACTGTTACCATCAGCTGTAAGAAAATTCACTGATTATCTAACAACGTAAAACATTCCAGATCATATGAGGTTAGCAATGGAGAGAAACCTAACATGAAGTTTTCCCTTTATTACTAACATTTGAAAAATCAGTGCTCAATTTTATTAACTGTCAATAATAATAAATTTTTTCCTCACACAGTTCCTTTTTTAATCATAAATAGATTACTGAAGTTGAGGAAGCAGTAGAATGGTTCGAATTGAGAGACTAGAATAAAAAGTCAAGTAAGAGAACTTCTGCCATTTGGCATTGTTAGACTTCTTAATTTTAGCCATTCTATTGTGTGTGTAGTGATACCTTCACTGTTTTTTGTTTTTTGTTTTGTGTGTATATATGTGTGTGTGTGTGTGTGTGTGTGTGTGTGTGTGTGTGTGTGTGTGT
>NC_045448.1:35740762-35763823 GCF_002776525.5 Piliocolobus tephrosceles | reverse complement strand
TGTGTGTGTGTGTGTGTGTGTGTGTGTGTGTGTGTGTGTGTGTGTGTTTGACGGAGTTTTGCTCTTTTTGCCCAGGCTGGAGTGCAATGGCGCAGTCTCAGTTCACTGCAACCTCCACCTCCCAGGTTCAAGCAATTCTCCTGCCTCAGCCTCCTAAGCAGTTGGGATTACAGGTACCCACCACCAAGCCTAGCTAATTTTTGTATTTCTAGTAGAGACGGGTTTCACCATGTTTGGCAGGCTGGCTTCAAACTCCTGACCTCAGGTATCTGCCCGCTTTGACCTCCCAAAGTGGTGAGATTACAGGCGTGAGCCACTGTGCCCAGCACCTTCACTGTTTTAACTTGCATTTCCCTGCTGACTAATAATGCTGAGCATCTATGTATATGGTTATTAACTATTTTTATATATTCCTTTGTGATGTATATGTTCAAGTGTTTTGCCAATTTTTGGTTGGGGCTGTTGTTTTCTATTATTGGATTATAATAATTACTTATATATTTAGGACAAACAGTTATTTGTCTGATGTGTATGTTGAGAATATTTTCTCAGAATCTGTGGTTTATCTTTTCATTTCCTTAATGGTGTCTGGCAAAATTAGTTGAAGACCAATTTATAATTTTTTATGGTGAGTGCTTTTTAAGTCTTGCCTAATACATTTTTGCCTAACGTAATATCACTTAGATTTTCTCTTAAATTTTCATCTGGAAGTTTAGGAGTTTAGCTTTCACATTTAGGATTATAATCCTACTCCAGAAGCTTTGAAGGTAGAAAAAAAATGTTCTTAGTATCAATAGGTTGTCTTTCAGTCATACAATGCATTTATCTTTGCTTTTATTTTTCTATTTTTACTGTGATTTTTAAAGTAAATTAGAAGGTGTTTTTACAGCACGTTAACTATTTGCCACTTTAAATGGAAAATTTGGTGCTTTTCTACACATTTTATTTACTTTCAGAATTACAACTTTTTAATATTTAGTAGTCTTATTGTAGTAAGTTTTACAGAAATGATCTGTCAATTTGCTGTCAGATTTATCAGCATATTCTCACATAAAATAGCTTATATTTTACTTTGTTAACTATATATTAATATATCAACTTTATTCTAAATTTGTATGTTTTTCTACTATTTTTACAGTTGAGTGCTATTTCTCTTTCATGTGTCTATAAGAGTACTAGCTTCTACACTTGCTACTTCAAATAATTTTTACTTATAATCTAAATGAAAAAAAAAATATTTTGTTTGCAGATCATGATAGAATTATCTAAAATTAAATCCTGCTCCATTTTTTGTATATCTCACATGCATGAGATATTTAAGTTGAAACATCATAGTTTACAACTTAAATATCACTTTTATGTTGAAAAAGAGTACTAGTTATTTTCAAGGGAGTGAAATTAAATCATTATTTTAATTCAGGTATTAATATACAAATATATCTCACTAAACAAATAGGGTGAAATAGCATAATTAAACAGGATGTAGAATAAACAAGATCTCATCACTAAGTGAATTGTGATACCCTTATCTTTCTTCAACCTCTGTCAAACTCTATTAATAGGTGTTAAGATTTTATAGATTTTTGATAAAATGATCAGAGTGTCCTAAGAAATTTGAGTGTATTTTTTCCAATATATTGATTAAGAAGTGGCTTAATCTGTACAAAGTGATTTCTTGAACACAGGAGGTAGCATGCTGGTTGGCAGATAATTAGCTATTTTGAATATTATAGATTAGACCTTAGTAGTGAAAAAGAATATTACAAGTTTTTATGATAAATATTATGAGAAAAAATTATATGTCTAAATAAAAACATTAAGGAACCCTAATAGTTTATTTTTAATCAAAATTTTAATGTACTGCTTCATTTAAAATTTCTGAAAAGTACTGTGAATAACTTGCCAAATTGGCCAATTTTGACACATATTTCTCAGCTTCACATGCTTGCCATTTCCTAGTATTCTGTTTTTTAGAGCCCACTGAAATGTGAAACATAGTAAAATTTGCTTTAAATTGTTAGAACAAGAAATACTCTAATTTCCTGAGTATGTATGGTCTAATGCTTTTAATTTAAATTTAAGTAGAAGAACTTCATAGCAAGAATGTGTCAGAAGTAGTGAAGTTTTTAAATTTACCTGATTTCTTTCCTCATCCTCCAAAATACAGCACTTCAGTGTATAAGAGAAAAAAACAGAATCAACAGTAATCAAAAAATGTAATTGCATTGACACCATTCATGACAAAATTAAGTGACAAAGTAAACTCCAAAATAATATCGGATAGTCCCAAACCACCAAGAGCAATAAAATGCAATTGTATAAATAACTATACATCAGGAAGTAAGGAAAGCAAAGTAAACTTTGATGACCTTGACAGACAATCTAACACAAAATCACAAAAAATATTCTTCCCCATACTGAGGGGTTCTCTCTTAATGTAGAAAGTGTGAGTGAATCAATATGAGACTAGCGAACTCTGCAGTTGTTGCAGGCCCCAATTTACAGGTGGGAATAAAGAGAGGAGGTGAAGGTTGGACAAAGCCAGGTAGGATGGTTCCAATTAATTTTAGAAATAAAAGATGTAACCTTACTTCCAGGATAATGTCACAGATTGAGGAAGAACTGCAAAGAGTAGAATCTAAATTGAATAAGACAGATTTCATGTGCAGAAAGATAGCCAAATAAAAGAGGGTGTATAGAAGAAAGATAAGGAAGTCTCAGAATTTAAAGGCGCAATTGTTGATTGCTTAATGATAGTATCATCAGAGCAATCAGAAGAGATATAAAGGTGGGAAATCTATCTTAAACCTCCCTCTCCTGTAAGAGGACAAAACATTTCAGCTGAAATCAAGCAACGTAAGATTATGGTTAAGTTTTACAAAAAAATTATGATTTAAAACAATAATAATAAGACTGGTTTTATAGACAGTGAAAGTGTGAAAGAACAACATGCCTCCAAGCAGAAGAAAATGTTAATACAGTTATTCAAAAATGATATGAAATTTAAGGTAGTGATGGATATAATGAAAAAAGGGCATAATTCATAGTAAAATTCTAAAATGACACGATGGGACATAAAAAGACTTGTGAAGAGAGCTGATAGAACCTGGGATAGAATTAAAATCAAAGATAATTTGCTTTGAAATAAAGACTAAGCTAGGAAAAACACTAGAGCAAATATAATATCACAAGATAAATACAAGATGAAAAAGAATAAATTTCTTTTTACTTAATCAAAAAGAATTAGATAAATAGATAAAAGCATTTTACAGAAAGAGGGAAAGATAATTTATCTATATATCTATGTCTGTACTTTCATCTATATCCATCTATACCCATATCTATCTATCTAATCCAACATATGTGAAATATATCCCTCAATAGAAAACCAAAACCCTGGTAACACATAAAAATATTAAATATTATAATCTGATAAATAAACTTATATAAAGAAGACTTGAACTTACTTTTTGAAAAGCCTCACTGAATGGGTGTATTTAGAACAGCCAACACCAGGAAAATTGTGACTTTTAAAAATATATAGACAAAATGGACCAAATCATTTGCAAAGAAAGGGACAATCAGATTCACATCAGATTTTTTAAAAGCAACCATTTTGCCAGAAGACAATAGAGTAAGATATTGAGATAGCCACAAAAAAAAAAAAAAAAAATGACTTTTAAATATAAAGATGTGCAAGACGTGCAATAAACATGAAATAAATTAGGGAATATTTTTCTCATGAGCCCATACTAAGGAATCTACTTCTAACAAATAAACATTAGACACCCGGCCAGATTGGAGAAGTATAAGCATAAGGACAGCTGTTAAACCATCAATATACATTTTTTCTTCGAAATAAAATAAAATAATATAGGAAGATAGTTTGTAACGATATGTAACATATATATTGTAGAATATAGATTGTATAATATGAATTTGAGATACAAAAATATATGTTCAGATAACATACATACAAAATATGCTTTTGTAAATGAGGGGAAAATGGGAGATTATATGGCAAGAAGAATCAGCTCACTCATTGATTAGGTCTTAAATGAGAAGGAAGGGAAAGGGAAAATAGAGATTTTTACCTAATTTTAATGTTGCTTAATGCAGGGAGCCAAGAGATAGGATGAACAAAAAGGGGTGACTAATGATATTATAGTAAGAGTATACAAAGGTGATCATTAGAACAAAAATATTTAAAAATATATTTCTAAAATTATTAAATAGCCCATTTAAATAACAAAAGATGTGCCAAAGTAATAAGAGGTCAAATAAAGTAATACATTTATAGAAAAAAAAAACTGTATATACGCTTATCAAACAGATATACCAGAACTGAGCTAAATATGTTAATCATATCAATGTATATATAAATAAATTTAACTCACCTATTAAAAGGGAAACCCAAACTTTAAATTGACTGACAAATTTAAATACAAAACTATATATTTTGCAAGGTACAAAATAAATAAATTGGGTTTAGAAAAATTATGCTAAAATGAGGAGGTTTGGAAATATTAAAGGTAAAAAGATAGAGAAAGATATACCAAGCAAATTCAATTAAAAAAAAACAGACATCACATATTTGATATTAGACATTGTGGAATTCAGAACAAAAAATTAAAAAAAGAAACAGAACTTTATATTGTAACTGACTAAAAACACAATAAAGGTATAATGGTCACTAGTATTATGCATCCTGTAAAAAAGGAAAACCTTTCTTCAAGTAGTTACAGAGATGTGAAGAGAAAAAGAAATCGTACACTAATGGTAGAAGTACACTTAATAGAGGTAATTGACTAAAAAACACAATAAAAGTGTAATAGTTACTAGTATTTATGCATCCTGTAAAAAAGGAGAAACTTTCTTAGTTATAGAGATGTGATGAGAAAGAGAAAATGGCACTCTAATGGTAGAAGTACACTTAATACATGTAATTGACTAAAAACCACAATAAAGGTACAGTAGTTACTACTGTTTATGCATTCTACAAAATGGAAAAACTTCCTTAAGGAGTTAGAGAGATGTGATGAGAGAAAATGGCTCACTGATAGTAGCAGTACATTTAACACATGAAAGTCAAGGAGATAAACATAATTTTCAGCATATCTCCTCTGCTTATTAAGTAGATAATAGTCATAAAAGTTGATTATGTCTTAAGCATCAAGAGAGGCTTCATAAAATGCAAAATAGAAAAGTAATATAAGCAACATCTCTAAGCATAGTATAACAAAATTATTAGCTAGTTTTAAAGTAATTTAAAAGTCACTTTTAATTCTCTAGAGTTAGATAATTATTTTCAACCAACTTTTGGATTAAAAGAAAATTTGGCAAAAATTTTTTTAAATGTTTTAAATGTTAGAAAATAATGACAAAAAGGAATGTATGATAAACCATATAACATAAATAAATCAATTAGGAAAAAAGCTTATAACATTAAAAACATTAAATAAAAATATAAAATGATAAAAATAAATGCCTTAGCACTGAATCTAAAAAGCAAAATAACAAAAGATTACAAAACAAAACAAGGAAAAATGGAATGTACAAACATAGTATTTATATAAAAACAAGCACACCAAAAAGCTCAGTAGAATAAATAAGTTTTGCATAGGATTGTGTAATATAGTTATACATTTTGAAATAGTCTTTAGATTTTTGCCATGTCTTTTCTCATAATTATATGGTTAGAATGTTTTCTAGCTTATTAACTTTTTCAATCAGATATAGGATATTGTATTAGGCCATTTTTACATAGCTACAAAGAAATGCCTGAGACTGGATAATTTATTAAGAAAAAAGGTTTAATTGGCTCATGGTTCTGTAGGCTTTACAGGAAGCAAGGTGCTGGCATCTGCTCAGCTCCTGGTGAGACCTCAGGAAGCATTCAATCATGGCAAAAGGCAAAGGGAAACAGTAAAATTCCATGGCAAAAGCAGAGGCAAGAGTGAGATAGTGGGAAGGGAAGATGTCATACACTTTTAAGTAATCAGATCTTGTGTGAACTCAGAGCGAGAAGTCACTTATCACCAAGAGGGATCTGCTCTCATAATCCAAACACTTCCCATGAGGCCCCACTTCCAAGATCAGGGATTAAATCTCAGCATGAGATTTGGGCAGGGACAAATACTCAAACTATATCAAATATTGAATTACTAAAGCAGAAAACATCATAATCATATAATCAAAAGAAAAGTTACAGCACAAATCTAAATATTATTTCAAAATATATGACTGTCACAATTCTCTGTAAGTAAACTATTTTGAAAAGCTAAAAGAAACAAGCAATTTTCTGGAAAAAAAAATACTACCTAAATTGACACTAGTAGAGATAAAAATTTTAGAAAGACATTTGCCTTAGAAGATATAAAATTTAAAGTATTATCTCTTAAATGTATCATTTCTAGGAAGTTTCAAAAGGGATTTCTGCCAACAAATACAACTAATAATAATTTTAAAATACCAAAAATAGGAAAAGAAGGAAAACCTCTTATTTCTTACTATAATGTTAATGAAACTTTAGTTTCAAAACCTGACAAAAATCACACTATAAAAAAAAATACATAAATTTCATTTATTATGGATATTGATAAAATAATATATATGCAAAATATTAACAAACAGAATCCCATGACACATTAAACATAATACATAATGAGTTAGTGGGGTTAATTCTTGTAATACAAGGATAGTTCAGTATCAGGAAAACCATCAAGATAATGTGTCATATTAATAGTATAAGAAAAAAATTAAGATAATCTCTTTAGGTATAGATAAATAATACCCATTTTGAGACCTATGTCTACTAATAGTAAAAATGAATAGATAATTCAATAACATTATAAAATATATGAATTGTGGTCCTAAGGGCAGTATCTTACTTAATAGGGACACATTCGAGGCTTTAATGATAAAATTGGAAATGCAATTAAGATGTCCATTATTCCACTTTTCTTTAATATTGTATAGGAACTATTACTCAACATTGTGTTGGAAATATTTGAATAGAAAATAGAAAACAATTATAGGTATAAATTGAAAGAAGTAAAGCTGGAGGGGCAGTGCAAGATGGCAGAATAGAAGCCTACACCATTCATATCCCCACCCTACTTTATAACGAAAACACCAAATTTTAACAACTTACTCTAGACAGAAAAGCACCATCACAAGAACCAAAAATCAGATGAGCAATAATAGTACCTGGTTTTAACTTCGTATCAGTGAAAGACGCAGACACAGTCTTGAATCACTGATGCCACTCTTCCCCCATCTCCTGGCAGCAGCCATGTGGTGCAGAGAAAGAATGTGCACATGGGGAAGGGAGAGCAAAGTGACTGTGGGACTTTATATTGAACTCAGTGCTGCCTTGTCACAGCTGACAGCAAAGCTTTGCTGGGCTCAGCCAGTGCCTGAACATGGAGGGAGCATTTAGACCAGACTTAGCTAGAGGGGAATCTCTCATCCCAGTGGTTAGAACTTGAGTTTCTCAACAAGCCTCACCACTGTGGGCCAAAATGCTCTGGGGTTTCAAATAAACTTGAAAAAACACACTTCTCCTATAAAGATAAACACAGAATGAAAATCAAGCAATGGAAAAAGATATTCCTTGCCAACAGAAATCAAAAAAGAATGAGAATAGCTATACTTATATCACACAAAATAGATTTCAAGACAAAAACTGAAAGAAAGGGCAAAGAAGGTCATGAAATAATGACGAAAGGGACAATTCAGCAAGAGGATATAATGATTGTAAATATATATTCACCCAACACTGGAGCACCCAGATATATATAGCAAATGTTATTTACTTAATAATATTTACTAATACTAAAGAGGAAGACAGACTTTAATAAAACAATGGCTGGAGACTTCAACAGTCCACTTTGAGCATTGGACAGATCTCCCAGACGTGAAATCAACAAAGAAACATAAGACTGAACCTGCACTATGAAACAAAAGCACCTGATAGATACTTATACAACATTTCATCCAAAAGATGCAGAATACACATTCTATGTTTCAGCACCTGTCTCAAGGACAGATTATGTTAGATCACAAAACAAGTCTTAAAACATTAAAAATAATTGAAATAATAGCAAGTATCTTCTCTGACCACAATGGAATAAAACTAGAAATCAATAAGAAGAGGAATGTTGGAAGCTACATAAACACATGGAAATTAAATAATACGCTCTGGTATGATCAGTGGGTCAATAAAGAAATTAAGAAGGAAACTGAAAAGTGCTTTGAAAAAAATAATAATGAAAACACAACATACCAAAACCTATGGGATATAGGAAAAGCAGTCCCAACAGGGAAATTTATAGCCATAAATGCCTACATTTAAAAAAAACTCTCACACACACACACACACACACACACACAAAACTTCAAATAAATAACCCAAGGATACATCATAAAGAACTAGAAAAGCGAGAGCAAGCTGGACCTAGAATTAGTAGAAGAAAATAAATAATAAAGGTCTAAGCAGAAATAAACAGATTTGAAATGAAGAAAACAATACAAAAATGTGAAACAATTTTTTTTAAAAAAACAAACAAAATTGACAAATCTTTCATCAGAGTAATGAAGGAAAAAAAGAGAAAAGACCCAAATAAAGTCAGAGATGAAAAGAGAGACATTACAATTGATACCACAGATATTCAAAGGATCATGAAAGATTACTGTGAGCAACTATAGGCTAACAAATTGGAAAATTTAGAGAAAATACATAAATTCCTAGACACATAAAACCTACCAAGATTGAACCAGGAAGAAAGCCAAAATCTTAACAGACCAATAACAAGTAATGAGATAGAAGCCATATTGAAAAGGCTGTCAGTTAAGAAAAGTTTAGCACTCAATAGCTTTATTGCTGAATTCTAACAAACGCTTAAAGAAGGACGAACACAAATCATACTCAAGCTATTGCAAGAAATACTTACAAACTCATTATACGGGGCCAGTATTATCCTAATACCAAAACGAGACAAAGACGCATTAAAAAAAGAAAAAACCATAGACCAATAACTCTGATGAATATTTATACAAAAATTCTCAACAAACTATTACCTGACTGTACTCAACAATACATTAAAAAGATCATTGATAGTGACCAAGTGGAATTTATCTCAGGGATACAAGCATGGTTCAACACACATAAATCAATTAATGTAATACATCATGCTAAAAGAATAAAGGACAAAAGTCATATGATCACTATAATTAATACTGAAAAGCACTTGATAAAATTCAACATCCCTTCATGATAAAACCCCCAAAAAACTAGGTATAGAAGGAGCATACCTTAGCATAATAAAAGGAATATAGGACAGACCCACAGCTACTATTATATTGAATGGGAGAAAACTGAAACATTTACTCTAAAATCTGGAAGAGGACTAGTATACCCACTTTCACTCTGTTATTCCACAAAGTCCTCTCTAAAGCTATTGGAAAAGATAAAGAAATAAAGGGCATCCACAGTGGAAAGGTAGAAGTCAAATTATCCTTGTTTGCCAATGATATGATCTTCTATTTGGAAAAACCTAAGGAATCCACAAAAAAGCTATTAGAACTGATAAACAAATATAGTAAACTTGAAAGATATAAAGGTCCACATACAAAAATTAGTAGCATTTCTATATGCCGACAGTCAACATTCTGAAAAAATTTAAAAAGGTAGTGTCACTTCAAGTAGCTACAAATAAAACAAAATACTTAGGAATTATCTTAACCATAGAAGTGAAAGATCCTACAATAAAAACTATAAAACACTGATTAAAGAAATTGAAAGGGACACTGAAAAATGGAAAGATAATCCATGTTTATGGATTGGAAGAATCAATATTGGTAAAATGTCCATACTTCTCAAAGCTATCTACAGATTCAATGCAATCCCTACCAAATACCAATGACATTCACAGAAATAGAAGAAACAATGCCAATTCTCTTATTTTCTACTAAGTGTTGGGGTTTCTTGAATTTCTGTATTCTTTTTTTTTTTTTTTTTTTTTTTTGGTTTGTTTGGTTGTGGTTTTTTTTTCTTTTTGTTTTGTTTTGTTTTGTTTTTGATACAGGTTCTAGCTCTGTCACCCAGGCTGGAGTGCAGTGGTGCAATCATAACTCACTGCAGCCTCCAACTCCTGTCCTCAAGTGATCTCCCCACCTCAGCATCTGGAATAGCTGGGATCAAAGGTGCACACCATCATGCCTGGCTGATTTTTTTTTTTTTTTTGGTGTATGCATAGGGTTTCACAATTTTGTCAGGCTGTTCTTGAACTCCTTGGCTCAAGAGATCCACCTGCCTCAGTATCCAAAAGTGCTGGGATTATACAGTCATGAGCCTGTAAATTTATTTATTTTATTCTCCCAGCCTTAAAATTTATTTACTTTTAAAAGTTCTTTGTATATTACAGATATCACACTTTTTTCTAAATAGAGATTGGTAAACATTTTCCGTAAAGGGCCATATAGTAAATATTTCAGGTTTTGCAGACAATATGGTCTCTGTCACACCGTTTAACTATGCTGTTGTAGCCAGAGATAATACATTAAAAATGAGCATGGTTGTGTTTCCAAAACACATAATTTATAGATACTGAAAACTGAATTACAATTAAACGTTATCATAAAAATTTTTTTATTTTTTCAACAATTTAATAATGCAAAACCATTTTACAAAATGTATAAAAAAGGCAGCGAGCAAATTTTTTTCTTAATTTTTAATTTTTAAAATTTTATGGGTACATAGTATGTGTATAAATTTATGGGGTACGTGAGATATTTTGATACAGCCATACAATGCATAATAATCAGGTCAGGGTATTACCTAAGAAATCTTTGCCCAGACCAACATCTTAGACAGTTTCCCCAAAGTTTTCCTTTAGCAGTTTCATAGCTTCAGGTATTAGGTGTAAGTCTTTAATCCATTTTGATTTGATTTTTGCATATGGTGAGAGATAGGGGTCTAGTGTCATTCTTCTGCATATCAATACCCAGTTTTCCCAGCGCCAATTATTGAAGAGACTGTTCTTTCCCCAATGTATGTTCTTGGCACTGTTGCCAAAACTGTACTCACTGTAGGTGTATGGAATTGTTTCTAGATTCTCTATTCTGTTCTATTTGTCTATGTGTCTGTTTCCATGTCAGTACCATGCTGTTTGGGTTACTATAGCTCAGTGTATAATTTGAATTCAAGTAATGTGATACCCCTAATTTTGTTCTTTTTGCACAGGATGGCTTTGGCTATTGTGAGTCTTTTATAATTCCATAGAAATTTTAGGATTGTTTCTAAAACAATTGGCAATGTGGGCAATAACCCAAAACTTTAGTGAGGAAATAAGTATTAGTATATGTTGTTTAAGTGTATGCAAAATGTTATAATCTGATGTCAAATATGTTACAATCTTATATCATAAAAGAAGAAATAGGAAAACTATGTAAAAATTAGGCATACATTTACCTTTGACCCAGCAATTCCATTTCTAAGAGTTCATCCCACTAATATAATCATGAATGGAAATATTCACAAGACCCTTTAATAGATCTATTTATATTAGCTAAGAAATAGAAAACAACTTCATGGCCATTAGTACAGAACTACTCAAAGTATGGTATATTCCTGAATGGATCACTTTGTAACTAAGAAAGTAATAAAGGATATTTCTAAATAGTTTTATAGTAGGATTTCCAGATTATATTTAATGGAACACATCAAGGTAGAGAAAAATACATATAGTATATTAGCATTTATTTATCTATCTATCCATTTAACAAAGATGGTTGAATATATGTGTATATTTAATTATATCTAAATGGAAAGGTAAATAAGTTCAATAATGAGAGAAAGTATGAGTATGGTAGAGGATAAAGCAATATTAACTAGATTTTCCTAAAGGTAACTTGTTTTGTGGATTTTATTTTTGAAAATGTTACATACTTTACCTAATTATAATTCTAAAACAAAATTTAGTTATATTTTCTGAGAATTAAGAAAAAAAGTAACAGATGACTGACTATAACTGTGTATAAAGGGATTCGTTAAAATTACCACATCCCAGGTGGTATAAACATAAGGACAAAAAGAAGTGCAAAACAAAAATCTTAAAGTGTTTTCATCAATGACTGTGTTGGTATAATGGTGGTATTATTTTGAGACTGTTATGTTTGTAGTGTGTGATGAAACAAAAAAGGAATTAGGTTAGTATCATTGAGATCGGGATTTTCAGAATGCAAAAACTAAGAAATTTATACAAGATTAAAGAGTTAAGTTAAAATTCCAAGTCTTGAGTTTAAACTAAATATCAATGTGAGCTTATGAATTATTTTATCAAAAACTAGTATTCCCTGCTTTATTTCACTGAAAAGATCTAGAAACAATGACCAATCATAGCACTGATTATTATCTCTAAATATCATATCTCACTAAAATGAACTAGGACTCTTTAGAGAAGCAGCTGATTCCAGATCTAGAAATATCTGAAATGTACCTGGAGAATTTTGTCATTAACAAAACAACAACAATAACAATAACAACAAAAAGAAGTTATCAAACAGTTCTGAATCAGAGTCAAATGACCAGGAGCCAATTTATTTAAGCACTGCTGACAAAATTTGGGTCAATTTGAGCATGAATATAATAACATTAGAAGTGGATTAAAACATTTCAAATATATTTAAACCCATGAATTCATAATGAAACAAAAAAAATTAAAAAGCTCATTAAGCACATTTGAAGGATGCTAGAGAACCAGTTATTTTTGGAAACCTGATAAAGAGAAAGAATCAGGAGTTTGTCTGCCTTTACTGTATAAGTTACGGCTCAGGATACCAAAATAGTTTATATGGGAAAACTAATCTCATTACAGAAGAAATTCAGGTAATGGGGCAGTTGAGAGGAACACGTTAAACAACACCATAGAATGCAATTTGCAAAACACGGACTGTGCAGAATCTACAGAGCAAATGGCCCCATTTCTTCAAAGACCAAATTGCAAGGAGGAAAAAAAGAACAAAGAGTTGGAACTTGCCATGATGGCAGACAGATGATTTCTGAATTTTCTGGTTTCACTCCATGCATTGCCAAAGTGTACACATGAATTTTCTTGCCATACTGGGTTTGGGAACAAATATTGAAGGCTTTTGATCCAAATTATAGAACATATTGGGAGGTGGCACTTCTTCAGTTGTGCCCTGATGTAACTAGAGTAGTTACATAGACTGGCATCTGTTTTATGGATACCTTAGTAGTCCTGGCAACAAGCTTTCAGATGGACAGCATATCAAACACGAACAGTGTAGCTTAGTCTTTCAAAACAACATATTCTAATTAGAAGTGGTAATCATAAAGCAAAGGTTTTATCTTTTGTTTCTCTGTCCCTTTCTTTCTTGTTTTTTCTCTCGCCAGTTTCTTTGCTAGACTGTTTTGTGGAATAGCTGGTGTGATTTTAAAAAAAGAGGTTTATCAAACAATACACAAACAGACATAACTTTACAGGTAAATTGCCTAAAACCTGCTATTTATCTTTTAAATCCTATTTATTTTTCTGATGCACAAATAGAACATTACTATAGAAATTTCAGAGTCCATGACTGTGTAACAAACAGTCCAAGTTTTGGATGGCAGAAATGGTCTTCTGGCAGAGAGAAGGGCAATGCACAGTTCAGTTCCTCTGGGGTCTGAATTCATCCTGCTGTTGCTTTACCACTATTCTTGCATCTTTTGTAATCTAGAAATTAGTAATAGGGCTCATATCGGGAAATTCATATCAAGAAAAGTTAATTGATAACTATAATACAATTAAGGAGGTAAGAAAATGACTATTCCTGTATCTCTATCTTCTAAAAAAGCTTGAAACAACTGATTCAGATAAAGAATTTTTAAAAATCTCACAAAAACAAAAGCAAGAAAATACCAATGCCCTGATTTAAAAAACAAAACAAAACAAACAAAAAAACAACAAAACTTCTTATTTTGGAATGTTTGATTTATGGAGAAGTTGCAGTGATAGTACAGAATTTCCACACACACCTCACCCAGTGTTGCTGATTCCTAACATCCAACATTACTGTGATTTGTCAGAATGAACACACTGAGATCTGTATATAACTATCAACTAAATTCTTGACTTTGTGTGTTTTTTGCTGGTTTTTCTATTAATATCCTCTTACAATGTGCTCTTCTGTTTTACAGTGTCCATTACTACATTAAATTTAGTTGTCATTTTGAGAGGTGACAACGTGCTAGCAGCCCTCGCTCTTGGCACCTCTTTGGCCTTGGTGTCCACCCTGGCAGGGCTTGAGGAGTCCTTCATCCCACCACTGCACTGTGGGAGCCCCTCTCTGGGCTAGCCGAGACCAGAGCCAGCTCCCTTTGCTTGCAGGGAGGTGTGGAAGGAGAGGTGCCGGCAGGAATTGGGGCCGCAGTGCTCAGGGACCAGCGTGAGTCCCAGGTGGGCCCAAGCTTGGTGGGTCCTGCACTCAGAGCAGCCAGGCAGTGAGGGGCTTAGCACCTGGGCCAGCAGCTGCAGAGGGTGTACTGGGTCCCCCAGCACCTCCGGCCTGCCTGCACCACGCTGGAATTCTGGCTGAGCCTCAGCCGCCTTCCTGCAGGGCAAGGCTTGGGACCTGCAGCCCGCCATGCCCAAACCCCCCTGCAGTGGGCACCTGAGCCTCCATGACGGGCGCTGTCCCCTGCTCCGTGGCACCTGGTCCCACTGACCTCCCAAGGGCTGAGGAGTGCAGGCGCCTGCAGCAGGACTGGTGGGCAGCTCCACCCCCGGCCCTGTTTCAGGATCCACTAGGCAAAGCCAGCTGGGCTTCTGAGTTGGGTGGAGACTTGGAGAAACTTTATGTCTAGCTAAAGGATTGTAAATACACCAATCAGCACTCTGTGTCTAGCTCAAGGTTTGTAAATGCACCAATCAGTGCTCTGTGTCTAGCTAATCTAGTGGGGACTTGGAGAACTTTTATGTCTAGCTGGAGGATTGTAAATGCACCAGTCAGCACTCTGTGTCTAGCTCAGGGATTGTAAACACAGCAGTCAGCACCCTGTCAAAACGGACCAATCAGCTGTCTGTAAAACGAACCAATGAGCTCTCTGTAACATGGACCAAGCAGCTCTCTGTAAAATGGACCAATCAGCAGAATGTGGGTGGGGCCAGATAAGAGAATAAAAGCAGGCTGCCTGAGGTAGGCAGAGACAAGCACTTCTGGTCCCCTTCCACTGTGTGGGAGGTTTGTTTTTTCTCTTTTTACAATGAATCTTCTTGTTGCTCACTGTTTCGGTCCACCGCCACCTTTATGAGCTGTAACACTCGTTGGGAAGGTCTGCAGCTTCACTCCTGAGGTCAGTGAGACTGTGAACCTACCAGAAGGAAAAAACTCTGGACACGTCTGAACATCAGAAGGAACAAACTCTGGACACACCATATTTAAGAATTGTAACACTGGCCGCGAGGGTCTGCGGCTTCATTCTTGAAGTCAGTGAGACCAAGAACCCACCAATTCTGGACACAGTGTCTCCTGAGTCTCCTTAGGTATGTGACAATTTGTCAATCTTTGCTGTTTTTTATAACCTTGATGGTCTTGAGGAATACTGGCTACGTATTCTGTAGAATGTCTCGTATCTGGTATGTCTGTTGTTTTCTTAACGGTTAGACTGGGATTATGAGTGTTGGGAAATAACATGACCGAATGCCCTTTTTGTCATATGATATGGGGTGACACCCCCATGACATTACTGGTGATGTTCATCTTCATTACTTGGTTAAGGTAGTGTTTTTCGAGTTTCTATATTGTAAAGTTACTACTTTTCCTATTCCCACTCTATTCTTTGGAAATGAATGAGTCATTAAATCTAGTTCATCTTCAGGGAAGTGGGGTGTAGGGATTAGGTTTCACTCAGCAGATCTCTTACCCCCTCAAAGTATGCTTTCACTGAATTCACTAATGGTTAAATTATTGTTGAGTGGATTTTCAATAAATGTGTGATCATTCACAGTTCATTTGAAATATCTTCTCAGTTTTCTCCCATAATAAAACACAGAAAATGTGTTCATACTTAACTGTTACTAATTTTCTCTAATTTTACTTGAAGCTCTGTACTGCATTGATAACTCTTTTTCCATATATAATACGCACCACTATTTAATGCTGTTGCCATTCTACTAACATCGTATTTACTTGCAAGTAAGTCTCTTATCCATTTAACTTATGGTACATACAGTCTTTATTTCTGTGAAATTGATAAGGAATTCCATTTTAGTACTGTTTGATCAAGGACTTTAAAATTAGCAAGCTTGAAAAGTGGACAGGTTTCATGATAAACCTTTAAAATAGTTCTAATGATGCAGTTAGAATAAAGAAAACTATTTCTACTATCACTCGTGCCATATAATACAGCATTGCAGATCACAGTCACTGAATTAAGACAAGAAAAGTGAATAAGATAAAAAGGTTGAATGTATGTGTCATTATTTGTAGACAGTAGTGTAATCTTAACAGAAAAATCAAAATAACCAATATGTGGACTATGAAATTGATAAAATAGCTCAAGAAATTAGTTGAATTCAGGGACATCATTTAAATCATGTTGATTTTCTTTTATACCTGCATTAACTAATTAGAAAACATAGTAGAAAAATTTCATTAGTTATGTAATTGATGGAATATAAATGAAACATACAAAAATGTGAAAATACTTCATGTGCCAGGCGCGGTGGCTCAAGCCTGTAATCCCAGCACTCTGGGAGGCCGAGACGGGTGGATCACGAGGTCAGGAGATCGAGACCATCCTGGCTAACACGGTGAAACCCCGTCTCTACTACAAAATACAAAAAGCTAGCCGGGCGAGGTGGTGGGCACCTGTAGTCCCAGTTACTCGGGAGGCTGAGGCAGGAGAATGGCGTAAACCCGGGAGGCGGAGCTTGCAGTGAGCCGAGATCCAGCCACTGCACTCCAGCCCGGGCAACAGAGCGAGACTCCGTCTCAAAAAAAAAAAAAAAAAAAAAGAAAATACTTCATGAAGTATAATTTAAAACTTTAGTAAAGACATTTAAAAACACTTGAATAAATGCAGAAATACAAAATATTCATGAATGAGATGAGCCATCAGTATAGCCATTAGTTATTTGGAATTTCAGTAATAATTTAGTGCAGTT
The DNA here is from genome assembly GCF_002776525.5 of Piliocolobus tephrosceles. Taxonomy (NCBI): domain Eukaryota; kingdom Metazoa; phylum Chordata; class Mammalia; order Primates; family Cercopithecidae; genus Piliocolobus; species Piliocolobus tephrosceles. The sequence continues at coordinate 35,746,652 of NC_045448.1, read as the reverse complement.
ACACTCACAATAAGTTTCTTTGTTGCTCTGTTTCTTAGTGGGTGGATATTGACTTGATTCTGTATAAGAAAATAACACAGAAAAATTACAAGAATTTTAAAAAGAAGGCCAAGGTAAAAGAACTTAATGTCAGATATTATGAGATATTACAGTGCTATGATGAGTAAAACTACAGTATTCAGAAAGTATTAGACAAATAGAAGAGTAGAACACAACGGGTCGAGAAACATGCCTTCAGAGGTATTGCTACATAAGTCAGCTGTTTATCAACATAAAGTTATTTAATAAGTGGCTAATCATATGAAAAAATTAGTTTCATGTTACACTGTTTACAAAAACGAGTTCTAGTTGTATTAAATAGCTAATAATGTCAAACTCAAGATAATATTAACCAAAAAAGAATATATTTAAAATTTTATTAAATTGTACTAAAATCCTTATACCAAAAAATAATGAAAATTGAAATGTCATAGCCAAATAACAAGTCATAAAGAAATAGTCTTAATGTCTGTACATGATAAGATCTTTGTACTCAAGAGATACAGATATATTTTCTACAAACTTAACAAAGTGTAAAAAAACTGAGTTTAAAAATTAACAAGAGAAATAATAGGTATTTCCTAAAATTAGGGTATACTTTAGAGAGCGCTATAGCACAAATTTAATAAAACTAAATATATTATTTTTTATGACTCAACAATTCCACTTCCAGTTATATATTCCAGAAACACTTTCATTTCTCTAGACCTGGAGATTTGTCCAAGAATATTTAGTGCCACATTATTCATAAAGTTGAAATGTTAAAAATATTTAAATGTTCATAGTGGTGGGAAATAATAAATTATACTACCTTCTTGCCACAGAATAGTATAAGAATAGAAGTTAAGAACTAGATTTATAATTATTAGCATTGATTGAGTTAAATATTATGTTGAAGTTAAAGAAAGGCTAAAATGAGAAGTGTAAAAGCATTTATGTGTAGCTTTAAAAGCACACACAATAGTATTTGACAGTCATAAAGACTTATTTTTAAGTAGTTATCTTTGAATGTTATGCATCTAAGTCAAGAAATGAAAACATTGAATGCATAAAAATTAGAGGATATGAGAACAAAACCAATTGTTTTGTCTAGAATAATTTTGCTGAGAACTAGGTTTCATCAAAATAATTCACTGTGGTGCTGTGAGGGTCAGCCACTAAACAAATAAAACACCGATTGCCAATTTGCTTCTATAGCATGAATAATTTTTTTAAAATTGAATTCTTGGCTCCATTTTCTCAGATGAAGAGTGATTAAAAGGCTGAGTGCTTTACAGCATGACACAAGTACTGTAAAAATTTGTATGTCTAAAAATTCAGATGTGCATATCAGAACCCTTTTTCAGTGCTCAGTTCATTGTTACAGGTAGTTTCTTGAAAGATATGAGTGCAAAAGTTGAAAGTCAGTGTAATGTAGGGTTATAAGGTCACGGACCCTTTGGCTGCACTACCTGTATTCAAATCCCAGCCCTGACACCCACTAGTCATATTGGTGTGGGATAGTTTGTTAAAATAGCTGGGACTTATCTTCCTTATCTGAAAATGGTGGTAGGTAAGTACCTAACTTAGGTAGTGATGATTAGAATAGTTTATAGAGTACTCAGAAGAGTATGTAGCACATAGTAAACACCATATATAGAGTTAATATTATTATGTTTTACATAAATAATTTTTCTTATTCTAAGATGCTCAAGAAAACTAGGAATTTGACTGTAAGCTTGAACAACTTTAGGACTGAGGTTCTATTTCCAATAGGTCACATGGTGTTTGTCAGGTAGGAGACATTAAATAGATGTTGATAATTTAATGGAGCAGAGCCACATAGTATAGTAGCTGGAGATAATATAATAAATATGCCTTGAATAAGTTGAAGAGTGGAAAAATCTCATAGCTTTTATAAAGAAGATTTATTACAATATAAGACGCAGGTGCAAGGTTTAAATATCTATGTCGCTAGCCATTTCTGGCTAAAGTATGACGAACTTCGGTATTGAGGGATCCGATGTTGAAACGAAGACAGGCATAACTTTGCAATTATACAGACTAGGTCATTTACTGTCAGGGAGACCTTAGATAATTCACTTTATCTCTCTGCTTAGCTGTAAGAATGAGAATCAAATGTAAAATGCAGAGCTGTTATCATTCAAGCTACAGTTTCTGGTGAGGTGGCATCTCAAATTATTTGTTTGATTTTGTAGTCTAAATTGATCTCAACCGTACAACAAATTCATCTACAAATTAATGCAAAAAGTGATTTTCAAATAATCACTTCTTTAAAAACCTTGTTATTCAGGTATTATTTCTAGCGGAAATATTTCTGTTTGAATAAATTCTGTTACCTGTCTAATCATTGCTTTGTCTCTCTCTGCAATCATATATGCCTATTAAAAAGAAAAATGGAAAACAAACGATCGGTCCTCCAAACAAGAGTGTCTATTTCTCTGTTCTAGATCAGTGGTTCTCCAAGCAACTTCTGTATCCATTAGAATGACTTGGGGGAACTTCTTTAAAAATACAGATTCCTGCCTTCACTTAAAAGAAAAAAAATCTCCCTAACTGGTTATTTTTATGTACACCAAAATAGGAGAATTGTTACCCCTGATGAGAGAACTAATGAGATAACAATAATTTCTTAAATCTGGTAAAATTAATTTAGAGACATTAGGAAGTGTAGCCGTATTTTAAATCAACTCAGACTTATCTTCCACACCCTCTTTCTCTTCTGTTCTCTTCTCTCTCTCTTCTACCTCTTTAGCGTAGTATTTCTCCAACTTCTCTTTCAATCTCTCTTCTCTTCCAAACTCATCTTTCTTAGAATCCTGGCTTACTGACCAGCATAGTACACTTTCCAGTGTCCTAGTTTTTACCTTTTACCCTGATTATAATTTGCTGCATTTTTAACACACACACACACAATTGTTGCTAGCCTTTGTGGAACCATGGCACAGAAATCTACTTACGTAGTTTATGAAATAGTTTAGTGTAAATATACACATATAATCATGTAAATGTTGGAATTGAAATGGATCACTTAAGGGCTCAAGAAGACCATAGCTAGAAGGTGGTTCTGGATTTATGGTATATCTAGGATTCTTGGCAGTAAGATTTGGGTATTAGATATAGTAGGACCTAGAACTGTCAACAGTATTATTTCATTCTGTATTGTCAAGCAACCTTCTCTTCAGCTTCTCCAAGGTTTTAGCTCTCTCATGCCTTGTACATGGCTTTGACCTGCCCAGATCATGACTTTTCTTCACAGCATTTTCCTAGCTTCTGTCTCACTACCAACTGCCAAGACTTCCTTATCTTGTTCTAGTTCAAAGTTTGAAGGAGTGTGATGGCAGAGATAAGCTTTCTGAAATAGTTCATACCACACACAGCTCACAGTACCGTCTAAGCTCTGACTACCCTGACTTAGGGCTCCCCCACTTGTCTGTCAGCTGTCCTTATGCTGTAGGAAAACAGGATATGGAAAGTTTTTCTTTAGCAGTAGCTTGAGGAAAAAACTGTCTTAAAAAGAGAAGCAGCCTGGACATTAATTATGAACAGCTTATCCACACTGTCATTAACCTCTTTTCTGACAAGCATCAGGCTTTTGGGATGTAAATATGGAAAATTCCTCTATATTACCTATAAAATATCAGGAGGCTGAGTATGTCTGTGTACAAGAGTTATTTGCAAAGCTTTTTAGGATCCTCATGTCTAGAAGGAGTGGGCAGAATGCTGCACTGCGTGTGATGTGACTTGAGGACCACCAGAATGCCTTCTGTCCCACCCCAAATCTTTCTTTGTTCTTCTTCTACTAGGCTGTTATTTTCTTATACCCATGGGTATGGAATTTTTCTCCAAGAGTATGTCTGTCAAAATGGCAATAAAAGCTTTATGATAGAGAGAGGTGAGTACTCTTTCCTCTTTGCAACCATACTTTCAGTGCTTTCTTGGATAGTATTTAGTGTGGATGGTGCATTGTTTCCTAATAGCTTTCTGGTCTGAAAACTACTGAGGGTAAGGATTTCATTTTGCTCATCTATTTGCTCTCAGCATTTCAGTACAGTACCTGTCATAGAAAATTCGCATTCAAAGCATACTGAAATAAATGCAATGAAAGAATAAATAATTTCCAGTCACTCACTAATGTTTTGAACAGTAATTTGTTTAGCATCATAGATTAGCTATAGAAGTATGCGTGGAGAATGAGACAAGAGCAGGTAAATGTTCATAAGCTAAAGGTAGATAGATTGAGCTTAGATTTAAGGAATGCATTTCCATAAGGGGCTTTTAAATTCTTGGGCATGGCAGGAGAGTATTCAGAACTGGATGAGGGGTAAGTGGAGTTAAATGAAAGAAGAAAAATACTTCAGAACTATTTAGAAATTATGAAGTCTTGATTTTACTAGAAATTTGCAAGTCCAGAGATGAAAATATTGAAATATTACCCATAATTAAACTTCATTTTATAGTTCAGAAAATATGTCCTAACAAGCTACTCCAAAAGGAGCAATCAGTATTGATAATCCCAGAGTTTAAGGTCATTAGTAAAGTTAAAATAGGGCACAGAAAAAAGACAAATGAAAGACAGGCCTGCTTTTCTATGATTTTCTAAAATACAAAGTAAAGTTTAGTTTTCCTTTTTTTTTTTTTGAGATGGAGTCCTGCTCTGTCGCCAGGCTGCAATGCAGTGGTGCTATCTCGGCTCACTGCAACTTCTGCCTCTCAGGTTCAAGCGATTCTCCTGCCTCAGCCTCCCATGTAGCTGGGACTACAGGCGCCTGCCACCATGCTCAGCTTAGTTCTTGTATTTTTAGTAGAGATGGGGTTTCACCATGTTGGCCAAGATGGTCTCGATCTCTTGACCTCGTGATCCGCCCGCCTCGGCCTCCCAGAGTGCTGGGATTACAGGTGTGAGACACTGCGCCTGGCCTATTTTGGTTTTCTTTAGGCTTATTTTGGTCTATTATTGTGTTACTGTTGTCTAGTTTTAAAAATGGGATAACATTCAGTACATCACACTCAGATACCACCCCACCTTTGTCAAGGGATTATTGGCATGTTGAATAATTATTTCAACAAAAATTGTTTAAGGCATTCAATTATCTTTCTGTGTCAGGTATTGGAGGTTTTGTCACTATGAATAATCTTTATTTAACAGTGTGTATTCTTGAATAATATATAATTAACAAAATTTGCTAATTAATGTGCTCAGTGAGAGAAAACTCCTCTTAAAGCTGTGTGGGCTAAAAATGAAGAGAAACTGAAACAATCTCATTTCTGTGGAAAAAAATGTACTAATAATTCTGTTTTATTTAAATGTGATAATGTCATTTCACTGTCATAGATTTTACCTTTGATAATGATCCATCTACTTGCTTTCTATAAAAATTAATCTCTGTTTTGGTTACTGTAGCCTTGTAATATAGTTTGAAGTCAGGTAGCGTGACGCCTCCGGCTCTGTCCTTTTGACTTAGGATTGTCTTGGCAATGTGGGCTCTTTTTTGGTTCCATATGAACTTTAAAGCAGTTTTTTCCAATTCGGTGAAGAAACTCATTGGTAGCTTGATGGGGATGGCATTGAATCTATAAATCTCCCCAAGTTACTCAGCATTAGTCAGATTTGACTGTATTCTAAATTTAAGTCTTTGGTTTACATGAAAATTAGAATTCACAGAAAATGAATTGTCTTTTAGTGTGTTCTCAAAAAATGTTGAAAAAGTAACAAAGTTAGTACCTTTTTAAAACTGAGATTTCTTGGATTAACGCAAATGTGTGTGAGGAGAAATATTGAATCCAGAAAAATGCTTCTCAAATTTAGCCACATATTTATGTTGTTAATCTACCCTAAACACTAGCAGAA
>NC_045448.1:35689805-35740362 GCF_002776525.5 Piliocolobus tephrosceles | reverse complement strand
GGGGGGAGGGATTGCATTGGGGAGTTATACCTGATATAAATGATGAATTGATGGGTGCTGACGAGTTGATGGGTGCAGCACACCAACATGGCACATGTATACATATGTAACAAACCTGCACGTTATGCACATGTACCCTAGAACTTAAAGTATAATAAAAAAAAAAAAATTAATCTCTGGCGGCCAGGCGCGGTGACTCACCTGTAATCCTAGCACTTTGGGAGGCCAAGGCAGGCGGATCACGAAGTTAGGAGATCCAGACAATCCTGGCTAACACGGCGAAACCCCGTCTCTACTAAAAATACAAACAATTAGCCAGGCATGGTGGCGGGCGCCTGTAGTCCCAGCTGCATGGGAGGTTGCGGCAGGAGAATGATGTGAACCTGGGAGGTGGAGCTGGCAGTGAGCCGAGATCGCGCCACTGCACTCTAACCTGGGCGACAGAGCGAGACTCCGTCTCAAATTTTAATCTCTGGCAAAAAATTTTAAAAAAACGTGTATGCTTTTGAAGTTATTTGGAAAGTGTTCTTTTCTGAGTGAAAATAAAACATCTTTAGTCACCAATTATGTTTGTAACACTGGAGAGTGCAGAAAGTACATGATACTCTGTTGTATAGGATCTAATATTAGATGGTAAAAAAAATTTCCCCAGGTAACATCCTTATATTTTTATTGTAAAATAAATGCATATAAACTGTAGGAAAAAAGTTAAACATTACAAAATAGAGGATAAATTCTTATATCCTTAAGCTATCCATCTCTGGCAGTATCATATAGTGCTTAGAGAAATATAAACTAGGATTAACTTTCTGTAAGATAATTTATCCTTTATCTTTGAAAGGTTCATTTTTTTTTTTTAACCCAGCTGTAAGTATGGCTCTCTTTTATGTAAAAGGGAATCAAAAGAACTTATTAATTCCTTTGCTAGTAAATTCAGGGTGGTTAGAAAATGTCAAGGGATCAATAACTCATCATGTTAAAAATATATAGTCTCTTTTTCGTTACCAATTTTTTCAAGAGTGCTCAATATTTTCTACTTATGCCTCCACACAGTCCTAACAATGTGCTTTCTATTTTCATTACTTCATTGAGATTTCTCACCAAAGAACTCTTAATTATCTGAACTAGAGGCCTATTCACTTTCTTTTCTTGCCCATAATATTTTTGTACTTCTGGGACTTAGGACCTTTCTTCCATTATGGAAAATATCTTCTCCACTGTCTTCCAGGATAATGTACAGCATTGTCCTATCTCCGTGACCTGCTGTGCTTCCAAGTAAACTCTTTTCTCCCTAATAAATATTCCCCTACCCCCACACTTTAGATACATTATCTCATTTAAGTCTTACAACACTCTACAAGGAGTTCTTGAGCTCATATTTTTGTTTCCCTAGTAGAAAAATACTGCTAAAAACTATGCTTAGACTTTCACCTCTTAAAAGCTGGTTTCCAATACTTCCCCCCGCCCCCTTGATCAACACATGTGTAGTTTTAGAAATCAGCAAATGTTCTGAGGGAGTAAAGTGGTAAATGTAGGACTCACCTTATTGTGTTACTTTCTATTAGGGATATTGAACACCTCAAATTCTAACTGCTTTGGTTGCATCCTGATACATGCAAAGGTATTAAAAATCACATATCTTGTTTTGTTTTATAGTGGTTTCGAGAAGGAGATTTGGTTTGATTCAAGCTGTTCTATCTAGGCCAGAAAGGGGAGTTCTCAGCAGTGTTGCTCTAGTGGACCACCTGACAACTCTGTATTACTGGCCCATGGTGAGATCACAAGCTTGTGCCAGGATATATACCAACACTGCTTCCTCCATCTAAAAGTTCTTATATGTCTCCCACCCTATAAATGTTAGCTGCCCTAAACAATTTGCTTTCCTTACATGCCTTAGTTGATCTACATTATGACAGAAGGTCCTTGTCTCGTTACAGACCATAAAGAAATAGTTCAATGATCATCTATCTAATGATCTCCCTAGTTACGAGACCAGAAAAATGAAGCATAAAATAGCAAAGAGTAAACCTAACCGCATGTCAGTAACCCACAGCCTACTTTAATAAGGATTCCTTTTTATAGAATGCATATCTTAAGACAGATTTATCAGTTCAGCAAAGTGCTTACAACCATCTGTAATTGTTCTGAGGACTCTTGATAATTTGATATTTTTCATAATTATTATAATATAAAATTATTATAAAATATTACAATGCAAAATTATTGTATTAAAATTATTACAATTCCTATCTCCTGTCACAGGCTAGTTCTCATTTCTTCTCTCAGAACCTCATCCTGAAATGTCAGTGTTATATGTGTTATGTAGGACTGACTTCTCACTGTGCAGCTTATGGAATTCCTATGGTTTAAATTGCCCACATTCTCATGGCGTTCCCTCATCTGCATCATTAGCCATAACCTTTCTCATGAACTTCCTATCCATATTGCTTACTTGTATGTCTCCTGCAGGCACCTCAGTCAACATGTATATAAACTGAACTTTTTATTTACTTCTCTAATTCCCCAAGCCTATTTTCTCACTGAGAATACCACTATCCTCCTTGTTAACCAAGTTATAACTGGTAATAGGCACATCTATGACTCCAGTTTGTCTACTTCTGCAACATCTAATGCATTCTCGATCCCTATTAGTCTACTTCCTAAGTTTCTCTTAGTTTTATTCTATTGTTTTTGCTCCCAGTTGACCCTAGAGTAATTCAAACTGTATTCTACTACCTATATTGTTAAAGTAGCTTCAAAATTGGAATCCTTAAATAAGGTCTTGCACTTTCTCATCAACATAAGAGAAAAATGTTGCAAAAGTAATATTTTAAGTATTCAAATATTATTATATCACTCAACTCTTCAAAATTATTCATTGCATTTCTATTGTTTGCGGATGAAATCCAGTTACCTTCATGCTTTTCTTCCATGGTGTGCTATGGCCTTTATTTATCACCCATCCTCCTTAATACCCACTCTCCTCACATCTTATCTCCTAGTTAGACACTGATTTCAAATTCGTTAAATGCCTAACTTTATTGCATCCAGACCTTCCACAGTTTTCTAGGGATTTTTGCTTTTTATAGGATTTCTTCAAAACTGGCTTTCTGTTTATGACATCTGAGTCAAGCTTCATATCCAGATTACCAATTGTGTCTTTAGACATATCTGGAATACTACTTCCAGTGTGATCCATGCGCTTCCATTACTGTGGCATCCTCAATTTTATTTGCTAATTTGCTAAGTCGATACATGCATGGCATACATATGCAATAAGGAATTAATATATTTTAATACATTAAAATATCAGTAATGTAATCTTAACTTCATATATTCATAGAATGTTAAGAAAGCTGAAGAGATCAGAGGTTTGGTAAACCCTAAATCTTACCACTGGCTGCCAAAAATAACCTAGTCTCACTTCTTTTCATTAGTTTGGATTTCCTAGTACAGTTAATTGAATGTGTTTTATCAGAAAAGAAATAGTCCATTTATAGGTATATTACGGAAACAAAGAAAACAAAGTCCCTACTTAATTTATTTTTAATAACCTTATTGGAATATGATTCGTATACCTTATAACTACTTAAAATATTTAATTCAGTGCTTTTAAAAGATGGTGCAACTATCACCACTGACTTCAGTGTATTTTTTCCTTACTAAAGGAAACAATGTACCCACTAACAGACAATCTTCACCATGCCCCGTCCCCTCCACCTATTCATTTTATGAGACTAGTATTAAGCTAATACCCAAATAAAACTGGGAAGGCTAAATAATGACCTCCAAATACATAGTTTCTGACCCCCAGAAACTGTAAATATTACCTTATATGACAAAAAAGTCTTCGCAAGTGTGGTTACGGTTCTTGAGAAGAGGAGATTCTTCTGTAATTTCCAAGTGAACACTAAATGCATAACCGGAGACTTAGAAAGGTGGAAGGACTGATGGCAGAAGACAATGTAATAATGAGAGCAGAGTTTGAAAGATGTTACGCTGCTGGATTTGAAAATGTAGAAAAGCATCATTAGCTAAAGATTTGAGCTCTGGAATCTGAAAAAGACAAGGAAAGGGATTCTCCTCTAGCACTTCGGAAGGGAGTGCAGCCCAGTCAACACCTCAGTTTCTGCCCAATTAAACTGATATCTGACTCCTGAGATCCAGAACTGTTATAGAATAAATTTGTGTCACTTTAAACTACCAATGTTGAGATGACTTTTTATGGTAACCACAGGAAACTAATATAAAAGCAAGGACCTAATGAGAAAACTGCAGATTAGTATACATATGAATATAGACACAAATATCTCGACAAAACACTGGCAAGCCAAATTCAGTAACATTTAAAAAGACTAGTACATCATAATTCAATGGGCTCATCCCCTAAATGCAGGTTGTTTAACATCCGCAAATCAGTAAAACCAAAGCCTATGGTCATCTCAGTAGAGGCAGAAAAAACATTTGACAAAATTCAACAACTTTTCATGGTAAAAATGCTCAACAAAGTAGGAATAGAAAGTAACTTTTTCTACCTAATAAAAGGCACCTACAAAAACACACAGCTAACACTAACATTATTCTTAATGGTGAGAGATTCAGTGTTTTCCACCTAAGGTCAGAAACAAGACAAAGATATCTGCTTTTGCCACTTCTACACCACATTGTACTAGAGATTCTGGCCAGGACATTTCAGCAAGAAAAAGAAATAAAAGACATCCAGTTGAAAAAGAAAGAAGTAAAGCCTTTTCTCTTTTCATATAACAAGTATTTGCAAATGGAAATTCTTGACGAATCCACTTTAAAACTATTGGAACTCTTAATTTTAATTTGCATACAATACATAAAATATTACTAAACCTATAAGATAATTGTTGAAGTCATGTTAATTTCAATGACTTTGGTTTTTAAGAGTTTAAAAAACTTGGACTTAAAGTAAGATTATTTTCTCAAAGAGTATTTAAATATGAGTAAGGTATATAATTTGATGATCTCAGAAGTAAATATTTCTCATAATTAATAGCCTGGAGAGTTAAATATTCAGACTTATAGAAAAATAAATTAGTAGATTCTAGCAGTTAGATGAATAAATGTGATAGTTCCAAGGGATTGTGTCCATATGCCCAATGCAAAATCCAGATGAATGATGCAAAGCCAGGTGGCCAAATAGAACTCTCCAGTGCTTGCTCCTTCCCCACCTCTCCCCAGGAACACCAAATTGAACAACTATTCAGCCAAGAAAGCACTTTCATAAGAACAAAAAATGAGGTTTGTGATCATAGTACCTGGTTTTAAAATCGTAACAAGGAAAGAGGCACTGAAGAGGGTAGGAAAGCCAGTCTTGAATTGCCTACACAAGCCCTTTCTCATCCCCTGACAGCAGAAGGTGGCATGCAGAGAAAGAATCTATGCACTTTGGGGAAAGAGGGCAAAGGGAATATGGGACTTCACATTGGAACATAGTGCTACCCTGTTACACAGAAAGCTACACAGGGCAGAATTTGGCTTCTGCCCATAGAGGGAGCATTTAGTCCAAACTTAGCCAGTGTAGAATTGTCCATCCCAGAAGTCAGAGCCTAAGTTCTAGCAAGCCCTCCCACTGCAGACTAAAGTGCTCTCAGTTTCTAAATAAACTTGAAAGGCAATCTGAGCTTGGGGTACCACCTAATGCACAAATGACTGAAGCAATGACAGACTTAGATCACAACACTCAATTCCCTTTGAATACTTGGAAAACCCTCTCAACAAAGACTGGTCTAAATAAACCCAGACTGCAAACATGAAAATAAATACCTAAATCTTCCATGCACAGAAAGTAACGAGTATCTACAAGCATCAAGACCATCCAGGAAAACATGACCTCACCAAATAAACTACATAAGGCATCAGTGATCAATTCCAGAGTGAAAGATTTGTGACCTTTCAGACAGAAAATTCAAAATGGCTGTTTTGAAGAAGCTCAACAAAATCCAAGACAAAACAGGCAAGGAATTCAGAGTTCTATCAGATAAATTTAACAAAGAGACTGAAATAAATTAAAAAAGAATCAAGCAATAATTCTGGAGCTAAAAAATTCAGTTGACAAACTGAAGAATGATCAGTTTCTTAACAGCAGAATTGACCAAGCAGAAGAAATAGTGAGCTTGAAGACAGGCTACTTGAAAATACAGTCCGAAGAGTCAAAAGAAAAACAAATAATGAGGCACACATACAGAATCTGGAAAATGGCCTCAAAATGGCAAATCTAAGAGTTATTGGCTTTAAAGAGGATATAGAGAACTTCCCAAGCCTACCGAAAGATATCAATATTCAAGTACAAGAAGGTCATATATAGAACACCAAGCAGATTTAACTCAAAGAAGATTACTTCAAGGCATTTAATAATCAAACTTCCATCGGTCAAGGATAAAAAGAATGATCCTAACAGCAGCAAGACAACATAAAAAAATATATAATGGAGCTTCGATATATGTGGCAGCAGATTTCTCAGTGGACAGCTTAAAGGCCAGAAGAGAGTGGCATGATATATTAACAGCACTAGAGGAAAAAACTAACAACCAAAAAACTTTAATCTTAGCATAGTATAACTAGTGAAAATATCCTTCACAGATGAAGAAGAAATACTTTCCCAGACAAAAACAAAATCTGAGGAATTTTGTCAACACCAAATCTATTTTACAAGAAATGTTAAAAGATCTTCAATTTGAGAAAAAAATTAATGAGCAATTCATCTGAAGGCACAAAACTCACTGGTAACAGTAAGTACGTAATATAATTTTCTGAATATTACTGAATATTATGGCACTGTAATATGCAATGGCTCTGTATTCCCACCCAAATCTCACCTTGAAGCTCCCATAATTCCCATGTGTTGTGGGGGGACCCTGGTGGAAGATAATTGAATCAGGGAGCAAGTCTTTCCTGTGTTGTTCTTGTGATAGTAAGTCTCAAGACATCTGATGGCTTTAAAAAATGGGAGTTTCCTGAACAAGTTTTCTCTTTGCCTGCTGCTATCCATGTAGGATATGACTTGCTCCTCTTTGCCTTCCACCATGATTGTGAGGCCTCCCTGGTCACATGGAACTGTGAGTCCAATTAAAGCTTTTTTTTTTTTTTTTGTCTTTTTGGCGCTAAATTTCTCAGTCTTGGGTATGTCTTTATCATCAGGGTGAAAATGAACTAATATACACTGTAATTATGGTATGTAAACTATTCATATCTTGAACAGTAATACTAAAAGGCAAACATATATTAAAAATATGCAACAACTGTTTAAGGCATAAGCAGTTGATGAAATATAAATAGAAACAACAAAAGAGAAAAAGTTGGAGGTGGATGACAGTAAAGGGTATAGTTTTATTACTTTTCTCTCTGATCATTTGTTTGTTTTTGTAATCAGAGCTAAGTTGTCATTAGTTTAAAATAATGGATTATAAGGTGTTATTTGCAAGCCTCATGATAACCTAAAATAATTCAAAAAAAACCTACAGCAGATATACAAAAGTATAAAGCAAGAAATTAAAGCATACCACCAGACAAAATCACGTTGACTTAAAGGAAGACTGGTAAGACAAGGAAGGAAGGAAGGAAGGAAAGGCGGGAGGGAGGGAGGGAAGGGAACACCACAAAACAACCAGAAAACAAATAACAAAACAGCAGCAGTGTCCTTACTTATCAATAATAACATTCAATGTAAATGGACTAAATTCTCCAATCCAAAAAAGGAGCCACTTAATATACTAAAAAAACAAAACCCAACAATCTATAGCCAACAAGAAACACACTTTACTTCTAACAACACACACAGACTGAAATAAAAGGATGGAAAAAAGATGTTTTGTGAAAAGTAAAACAAAAAATCAAGAGTAGCTATAATTATATCAGACAAAATAGATTGCAATACAAAACTGTAAAAAGAAAGTTCGTTTTATATTGATGAAAGTTTCAATTCAGCAAGAGGCTACAACAATTGTAAATACATATACACCATACACTGCGGCACCCTAATACAGAAAGCAAATATTATTAGAGCCAAAGACAAATATAATCCCCAATACAGTAAGAGGTGGATATTTTAACACACCATTTTCAACACTGGACAGATAATTTAGATAGAAAAGTCATGAAAGAAACTTTGGACTTGAGATAATTTAGATAGGAAAAAAAAAAAACCTTGGACTTAATCCGCACTATAGGCCTGGTGCAGTTGCTCATGCTTGTAATCCCAGCACTTTGGGAGGCCGAGGCAGGTGGATCACCTGAGGTCAGGAGTTTGAGACCAGGCTTACCAATATGGTAAAACCCTTCTCTACTCAAACTACAAAAATTAGCCAGGCATGGTGGCGGATGCCTATAGTCCAAGCTACTCGGGAGGCTGAGACAGGAGAATTGCTTGAACCTGGGAGGTGGAGGTTGCAGTGCGCTGAGATCACGCCACTGCACTCCAGACTGGGCGCAGAGCAAAACTCTGTCTCAAAAAAAAAAAAAAAAGTAGAAGAAAAAGAAAAATTTTCACTATAGACCAAATTTTGAATGGCTATGAAATACACATTCTCAGTGCCTGGATCATTCTTGAGAATAGAACGTATGTTAGGTCACAAAACAAGTCTTAGAAAATTCAAAAATTTTGAAACAATATAAAGTATCTTTTCTGACTACAGTGGAACAAAACTGGAAATCGATAACAAGAACAACTTTGAAAACTATAAAAACACATGGAAATTAAACAGTAATATCATGCTCCTTCTCTGATCACATGGAAAAAATCCCCTACAAATGAATAACAAACAGAATTGTGGAAATATACAAATACATGGAAATTAAACAATATGTTCCTGAATTGGGTGGGTCAATGAAGAAATTAAGAAGGAAATTGAAATATTTCTTGAGACTAACAAACATGGAAACATAACACACCGAAACCTATGGGATGTTACAATAGCATTACTAAGAGGAAAGTTTATAGCAATAAGTAACTGGAAAAACTTCAGATAAACAACCTAATGATACATGTTCAAGAATCAGCAAAACAAGAGCAAACCAAATCCAAAATTAGAAAAAAATAAATATTAGAGCATAAATAAATAAAAGTGAAATACAAAAGATCAATGAAATGAAAAGTTGTTTTTTGAAAAGATAAAATTGACAAATCTTTAGCCAGACTAATTGAGAAAACACGAGAGAAGACATAGATAAATAAAATTACAGCTGAAAGAGAGAATTTATAACTGATACTGAAAAAATTCAAAGGCTCATTAAAGATTAATATAAGCAACTATATGCCAATAAATTGGAAAATCTGTAAGAAATGGATAAATTCCTAGATACATACAGCCTATGAACATTAAACCATGAAGAAATTCAAAGCTTAAATAGACAAATAATAAATAATTTAATGGAAGCAATATCATAAGTTCTCCCAGGAAGAAAAGCACAGGACCCCGAGGTTTTGCTGCTGGATTCTACCAAACATTTAAAGAAAAACTGACACCAGTCCTGCTCAAAGTATTCTAAAAAAAAAATAGAGAAGGAAAGACTTAATTCCAAGTCATTCTACAAGGTCAGTATTACCCTGATACCAAAACCAGATGAAGACACATTAAAAAATAATAATAATAAAAACTATAAGCCAATATCTCTGATGAACTTTAATGCAAAAATTCTCAAAAAAGTAATAGCAAACCAAATTTGAGAGCACACTAAAAAGATAATTCATCATAACCAAGTAGGATTTATCCCAGGGATGCATGGATAATTCCACATACACTAATCAATGTGATACACTGATATCAAGAGAATGAAGACTATAAACTATATGATCATTTTAGTTGATGCAGAAAAAGCACTTGACAGAATTCAGCATCTCTCCTTGATAAAAACTGTTAAAATGGGTATAAAAGGAACATACCTCAATATAATAAAAGCCGTATACAATGGACCCACAGCTGGTATCATATTGAATTAGGAAAAACTAAAATTTACTGTAAGACCTGTCTAGAGGAATCAGACGAAAGAAATGAAGGGCTTCTAAATTGAAAAGAAATAAGTCAAATTGTCCTTGTTTGCAGATGATATGATATTATATTTGGGAAGACCTAATGACTTCACCAAAGTATAATCAGAACTGATAAATTCAGTAAAATTGCAGGATACAAAATCAACATACAAAAATCAGTAGCATTTATAAATGCCAAGAGCAGACGATATGAAAAATAAATTTTAAAAATCCTATTTACAATAGCTACAAATAGAATTAAATACCTATAAAGAAACTTAACCAAAGAAATAAAAGATCTCAAGAATGAAAACTATAAAACATTAATGCAAGAAATGGAAGAGAGCATCAAAAAAGGAGAGAAAAGATATTTCATATCATGAATTAGAATAATAAATATTGTGAAAATATTTACCCAAAGCAATCTGCAGATTCAATGCAATTCCTGTCAAAATACCAATGACATTCTTCACAGAAACAGAAACACTGTTTTAAAATTTATAAGGAACCACAAAAGACTCAGAATAGCCAAAGTCATCCTGAGCAAAAATGCCACACTGGAAGAATCATATTACTTGACTTCAAATTATACGATAGCACTATAGTTACTAAAACAGCATGTTACTGGCATAAAAAAGGAACACAGATATCAATAGAACAGAATAGAGAACCCAGAAATTAATCCATGCATCTACAATGAACTCATTTTCATCAAAGGTGCCAAAAACATGCTTTGGGGAAAGAAAAGTGTCTTCAATAAGTGGTGCTGGGAAAACTGGATATCCATATGAAGAAAAATGAAACTAGACCCCTAGCTCTTGTCATATACTAAAATCAAATCAAAATGGATTGAAGACTTTAAGACCTGAAACTATGAAACTGCTGCAAGAAAATATTGGGAATACCCTTCAGGACGTTGATCTGGCAACATTTCTTGAGTAATACCCCACAAACACAGGCAACCAAAGCAAAAATGGACAAATGGGATCCCATCAAGTGAAAAAGCTCCTGCACAGCAAAGGAAAGAACCCACAAGGTAAAGAGACAACCACAGAATGGGAAAGAAATATTTTCAAACTATCCATCTGACAAGAGATTAATAAGCAGAATGTATAAGGAGCTCAAAGAACTGTATAAAATAAAACTAAACAATCTGATTAAAATATCAGCAAAAGAATAAATGGAGATTTCTCAGAATAAGACATACAAATGGTAATCAGGTATTTGGAAATTTTCTCGATATCATAGATCATCAGATAAATATAAATCAAAAGTACAATGAGATATCATCTCGCTCCAGTTAAAATGGCTTTTACCTAAAAGTCTGGCAATAATGAGTGCAGGGTGAGTATGTGGAGAAAATGGAACCCGCATACATTGTTGGTGGGAATGTAAATTAGTATAGGCACTATGGAGAACAGTATAGATGTCCTTCAAAACACTAAAAATAGAGATACTGTATGATATAGTAACCCCACTGCTAGGTATCTAATCAAAAGATGAGAAATTAGTATATTGAAGATCTATCTACACTCCCATGTTTATTGCAGCACTATTCATAATAGCCAGGATTTGGAATCAACCTAAGTGTCCATCAACACATGAATGGATATAGAAAACGTGTTACATATACACAGTGGAGTACTATTCTGCCATAAAAAGAATGAAATCCCATCATTTGCAACAACATGGAGGGAACTAGAGGCCATTAGGTTAAGTGAAATAAGCCATGTACGGAAAGATAAACTTCACATGTTCTCACTTATTTGTGGAAGCTAAAAAGTAAAGCAATTGAACTCACAGAGATAGAAAGTAGAATGATAGTTATCTGTGGCTGGGAAGAGCAGTTGGATGGAGGAAAATGGAGATGGCCAATGGGTATGACAATATAGCTATATAGAAGTAAGATTTATTATTTGATAGCACAGCAGAGTAACTACAGTCAGCAATCATTTGTTGTACATTTTTAAAACAACTGAGGGAATACAATTGGAATGTTTGTGTGATGGTTAATATTGAGTGTCAATTTGATTGGATTGAAGGCTTCAAAGTTTTGTTTCTACATGTGTCTGTGAGGGTGTTGCCAAAGAAGATTAACATTTGAGTCAGTGGACTGGGAAAAGCAGACCCACCCCTCAAGCTGGGCGGGTACAGTCAGCTGCCAGAGTGGCCAGAATAAAGCAGGCAGAAGAACATGGAAGGACTAGACTTGCTGAGTCTTCTGGCCTTTGTCTTTCTCCTGTGCTGGATGCTTCCTGCCCTCCAACATTGGACTCTTAAGTTCTTCAGCTTTTGGACTCTCGGGCTTACACCAGTGTTCACCAGGAGCTCTTGAGCTTTCAGCCACAGACTGAAGGCTGCACTGTCAGCTTCCCTATTTTTGAGCATTTGGAACTCAGACTGGCTTACTTGCTCCTCAGCTTGCAGACAGCCTGTTGTGGGACTTCATCTTGTGATCCTGTCAGTCAATAATCCTTAAAAAACTCCCCTTCATATATACCTATGTTATGCGTTCTGTCCCTCTAGAGAACCCTAATACAGTTCATAACACAAATAAACGATGAATACTTGAGGTGATTAATATCTCATATACACTGATGTGATTATTACACATTGTAGGCCTGTATAAACATTCTCAAGTATCCCACAAGTATATATGTTTGTACTCATGAAAATTAAAAATGAAAAAATGAAAAAATAATTCAAATGAAAAGTAGCATCAGGAAAACGAAAAACAATGCTATTAAATCATTATAGGGTTGATTTTATTTTTCCCTATGCCATACATGTGGATGATTGTAAACACTGTTTTTACTGAATTTTCTTCCATGTATCTTCAGTTATGTGAATGTAACATTGTCCACTGCATTATATATTTTAAAGCACAGTGGATTATAACTACAGATTTGAAATCCAGGATTATAATCCTAACTCTGTCACAGTCTAAATGTAGAACATTTTAAATGGCACCAAATGCTTTTCTGTAAACGTCAATCAGATGATGGCAATGATTGTTCTTTACCAGTATCCAAGTAACAGAAACTGGGCATGGATAAAATGTTTTGAAGCCACAAAGAAAAGTTCCTGATACATCCAGGGTGAAAGTATTAATCAGAGTGATTCCACATGGCTTTATAAATATTATTCCGTTTTTTGTGGGGTCTCCTTCATTCACTGTTTTTCTGATAAAATGAAGGAATTATAGTAGTGTCCTCCAGCCCTTATCCGTGGTTTTGCTTTCTGTGGTTTCAGTTACCTGCGGCGAACTACTGAATGAAAATATTAAAACGGAAAATTTCAGAAATAAACAATTTAACTTTCTAAATTGTGCACTCACCCTTCTGAGTATTATAATGAAGTCTCATGCCATCCCACCAGGATGGATTTCTTTGTCCAGCATATCCACACTGTATATGCTACCTGCCTGTTAATCATTTAGTAGCCATCTTGATGACATACTGAATATCATGGAATTGCAATGCTCTGGTTCAAATAACCCTTATTTTACATAACAACGACCCCAAAGCATTAGTGTAGTGATGCTGGCAATTTGAATATGCAAAAGAGAAGCCTATAATGTAACTCCTTTAAGTGCAAGGTTGATGTTTGTGATTTAATAAGAAATGAAATATAATTATATGCTGAAATTACTAATACCTATAGTTAGAAAGAATCTTTGATCACTGAAATCAGGAAGAAGGGAAAATAAATTTGTAGTAGACATGGAACCAACCCAGGTATCCGTCAGTGGTAGATTGGTTGAATAAAGAAATTGTGATTCATATACACCATGGAATACTATGCAGCCATGAAAAAGAATGAAATGATATTTTTAGCAACACTAATGAAGCCAAGGCCATAATCCTAAACATATTAACATAGGAACAGAAAACCAAATAACACATGTTTTCATCTAAGTGGGAGATTACATTGAACACACATGGACATAAATATGGGAACATTAAGACATTGCGGACTACTAGAGGGTTGGGGGAGTGGGTTAAAAAATCTACCTATTGGGTACTATGCTTACTACCTGGGTGACAGATTCTGCACTCCAAACCTCAACATCACACAATATTCCTGTGTAAGAAATGTGCATATATACCTCTTGTATCTAAAATAAAAGTTGAAAATTTTTTTAAAAGAAATACTTTTGCTGTTGCACCTCAAACTGCAAAAGTTACAGCCACAGTGCATAAATGCTTAGTTAATATGGAAAAGGCAATACATTTGTGGGTGAAGGACATGAAGAGGAATGTGTTTTGATTGATGGCAATTGGGTTCAGTACTCTCTGTGGTTTTAGGCATCCACTGGGGGATCTTAGCATGTTTTACCCTCTGGATAAGGGTGAGGGGTATTATTTTCCTACCTTTTGGAACTTGACAGCATAGCAGACTATACAATATTATTTATATTCTAAATGTACTTGTTTGTATCCAGCCTTATGCGTAAGACACAAAAATATGCGTCATTTTATCATAATAACTGCCAATTTTTGAGAGCTTACTACCGTTCAGAAATTTGAAAAACCTCATTTTTGATTCTTAGGAAAGCCACATAAGGTAAGTAATATATCCATTTTACAGGCAAGGGAAGTGGAGTGCATAAATATTAAGTAATTTTTCAAGTCAGACTGCAGTTAATTGCAGGGGAGAGTGAGAGTTTAATAAAGCAAAAATCCAAGATGTCTGTGTAACTTCTTAAGAAATTTTCAGAGAAGGCAAGTTGTATTTTGAGATTTTAATTCTCTTAGTTCCATTGGTTTGATGTAAATAAATGTTTTGGGTCTGGTCTTCCCAGATTTCCTGGGAGATATGCTTTATGAGCAAATGGACTGGACACTGGGACCCAATCAGTACCCAGTCAAGGAGGAGACAGTCTCCATTTGCTATGTGAGTACAGTCATTGACCCCCTGTATCCATGGGAGATTGTTTCTAGGGCTCCCCTATGCATGCCACTATTCAAGGATGCTCAAGTCCCTTTTATAAAATGGCATAGTACAGTACATGCCGAAGTGGGCAATCCAAGTAAGGTTGAAAATCAAGTAAGAATTATGATGTCAGAAAGACCTGAGGTCAAATTCTACCACTTAATTGTTTTAGGACTTGGACAAACTGCTTAATCGCTCTGAATCTCAGTTTCCTCATCTGGAAAATGGTAATAATAACTCAGAGTAGGTGAATTAGTCTGTTTTCATGCTGCTATAAAGAACTGCCCGAGACTAGCTAATTTATAAAGGAAAGAGATTTAATTGATTCACAGTTCCTCATGGCTGAGGAGTCCTCAGGAAACTTACAGTCATGGCGGAAGGGGAAGCAAACACATCCTTCTTTACGTGGTGGCAGGAGAGAGAAGTGCACAGCGAAGTGGGAAAAGCCTCTTACAAAACCATCAGATTTCATGAGAACTCAACTCACTATCACAAGAACAGAATGCAGGAACTGCTCCCGTGATCTAATTGCCTCCCATGAGGTCCCTCCCCCAACACATAGAGATTACAATTCGGATTACAATTCAAGATGAGATTTTGGGTGGGGACACAGCCAAACCATATCAGTAGAGTTGTGAGGATTAAAAGGATAATGTATGTGAAGAGCCCAGGACAGGACCTAAGACATAACAAATGCCCTGTAAAACACAGCCATTAGAGATATCTTAGCATCCTACTTCTCCCTAACTCTGATCTCAGTACATAGACGAGAAAAATGATTATTTTATGTGTTGAAAGGATTTGAGTTATTTCCATTCTTGTAATCTTCCAATTCTAGTGACTATGGGAAAAAACAAAACATTCAAATGATGATTGCTAATTTTCTTTACTTGTGCTTAAAAACATATTCTCTTCATATAACACATTGAGTGTCTATTACATGTTAGAAAATATGCTGTGCAGTGAGAATACAGTGGAGAATAAATTGGATATAATGTATGCACTTATGAAGAGAGAAAAAGCTATAAACTCATTTACTTCATTCAACAAATAATGTTGAACACCTACAATGTGTATCATTCTAAGCACTGAAGATAGAATGAGTAACAAAGCATACAAATTCTTGGCTCCTATAAAGCTTACATTTTAGTGGATGAGACAGAAAATAAACAGGAAATGAGAAGGATTATCCCAACTCTGATGTACTTATTTATCCTACTCTTGCTTCTTCTCTTCACAATTCTAAGCAGTAGAAGTTGAGGGATGGATTGGTATGAGCACCTTTAAAAAAATTTAATATTTTGTACATCACATTCTCCTAGGAAAAGGTGCATTTTTTGCAGCACCATTCAAGCCATATGATTTGAGTCCTCCAGGCTTGGAAAAAAGAATGTTAAGATTAATCTCTCTCTCTCTCTCTCTCTCTCTCTCTCACACACACACACACACACACACACACACACACACACACACACACACACACACAACTACAGGTATCAGAAGACACATATGAACTCCTTCTTTACATTCCTGCTTTAATAATCCTAACCCCATAATCCACTTTCCATTCACAGAATCTGGCAGACACATGCCTAGGCCTGGTGGTGAGAAGAGCATATATTATTATCACGATTACTCTATAGTTTCAATAAAAATAATATATGCAAGCACAGTGAGATATTTTACTAAGATTTCTATGCACAAAATGGGAAGCTAAAGAAATAACTAGGAAGAAGTTTGTTTAATGTTGGAAGAATTCATGTAATAGTTGAGCTATGCCACCAAACTAACAAAATAACAAAAAAGCTATTTATGGCTACTTTACAAATAGCTCCCCAAATAACATTACATCATATAGATGTAAATAAAATGTTGACTTTTATCACTTTGCCTTAAGGAAGGCAATACGGATGGTTAAATCAAATAGCTTACCGTAATTTTCTCTGCCCTGCCATAAATATCCCAAACTATTACTGTGCTGATGGGTTTACTGGCACTGACTATGCAGTTTTCTCCACCACTCTCTGCCCAATGAATTCCTTCATTGAAGCATGTGTTTGATTTCTAAGTTGATAGTGGTGTAGACTCAAGCAAATTTGAAGAAATCACTTAAAATTTGATTTCAGTATGAGAAACAAAATGTACTGTTAAAAATTATGAGATAATATATTTTACCTATGCATGCATATTTTCAATAATATATCCTTACTCTTTTTCATCACTGCATCAGAAAGAACAATGAAATGCTATTTGAATAAAGTCTAGTAAGAATCAATATAATCATCAGTAACATCAGCAAAATAAGATTTTACCACACAAAGAGAGTTTACCATTCTCAGCACTAGTTTTGGTGTGTGTTTTTTTAATATCTGCTACATTTATGCAAAAGATAAGAAAATGTTTAACAGCTTCTTTTCTTCTTTTTTTTTTTAAGTTCTAGGGTACATGTGCATAACGTGCAGGTTTGTTACATATGTATACCTGTGCCATGTTGGTGTGCTGCACCCAAACAGCTTCTTTTCTTTGACTATAGATAGGTAAGAAATCTTTGTTGGGAGATTCATTTATTCTCATATTTTCTCTAATTTGTGTGTAATACATCTTATCTATTGGGAGATTATAAACTCCATGTTGGTAATAATGCCATCATTTGATTTTTGCACATCCTAGAGTATATAATATAGCACAGGGTACCTACTAGGTATTAAGCAAATATTCCACAAATTTAAATTTAATTGAAAATATATACTTCCATTACACTCATTATATATAAAAACATAACCATCTCAAGTTGCATGATAACATCTCCTCCCAGTATTTCCTCCCTGCTATTCACTCTAATTAGATTTTTTCTCATTGTGAAGAAGGTCCCTAACTGTAAATGGATTCAGAAAAAATTTCATTACTACAGTAGATTTTTGTAGCAATGGTAATACCAGATGTTAATATTAGTTTTTATTGTGTGTCAGGGTTTTCTTGAAGTTAACAAATGACGGGAAGAACGATGAGTCTTAAACTGTAACCTGACATCTAAATATCAAGTATTGTGATTGGTATACCCACATTCTGTCCCAAGAGTTTGTCACACTTTGATCTGCCCATATACTGGAGTCACATGAGGAGTGACATTAAGGTATTACATCCTATGTGTATAAATGCTGTATGTTATTTCTTTTTTCCCCCCCTTTTCCTTTTTTTTTGTTTTTTTTTTTTTTTTTTTTGAGGTGGTGTTTCACTCTTGTTGCCCAGGCTAGAGTGCAATGATGTAATCTCAGCTCGCCGCAACCTCTGCCTTCCGGATTCAAGCAATTCTCTTGCCACAGCCTCCCAAGTAGCTGGGATTACAGGTGGGTGCCACCACAGCCAGCTAATTTTGTACTTTTAGTAGAGACAGGGTTTCTTCCTGTTGGTCAGGCTGGTCTTGAACTCGCGACCTTAGGTGATCTGCCTGCCTCAGCCACCCAAAGTGCTGGGATTACATATATGAGCTACCATGCCCGGCCTATATTTCTTAATTCCTGGTACTTCATTTTTCTTTTCTTTTTGAGATGGAGTCTTGCTCTGTTGCCCAGGCTGGGGCACAGTGGCACAATGTCGGCTCACTACAATCTCTGCCTCCCAGGTTCAAGTGATTCTCCTGCCTCAACCTCCCTAATAGCTGGGATTACAGATGCGTGCCATCATGCCCAGCCAATTTTTGTATTTTTAGTAGAGATAGGGCTTCACCATGTTGTTCCAGGCTGGTCTCCAACTCCTGACCTCAGGTGATTGCCCACCTCGGCCTCTCAAAGTACTGGGATTACAGGCTTGAGTCACCATGCCCAGCCAATTCCTACTACTTGAAATGTGGGTCAGTAATGTATTAATAAGCAGAAGAATGGGATTATTTTTCTCAATTACCATTCCCTGCCCTTTAAAAAAAAAAAAAAAAGATATGTCATTGATTTTCTTTTGGTTTCTCAGCAGTATCTGACAGAAATTGAGGTAACATTCCTGACCTTCATGATGTTATACAACATGTGAAATTAAATCATGATGACAGAAAGAGGAAGGAAAACAAATTGATGGCATTGTTCTGTAAAACTCAAGTGAGCTGAGTAAAAACTTGACAGTGTAATGAGACATAGTAGAACCGAGGAAAGATATTAGATTCTTCTATATTCTAGTTAATTCTAACTGCAACTCATTGAAGAAAAAAAACTGTAGGTATATGGGTGATATGGTTTGGATGTTTGTCCCCTCCAAATCTCATGTTGAAATGTAATCTTTAGTGTTGGAGGTGGGGCCTGGGAGGTGGTGTTTGGGTCATGGGGGCAGATCCCTCATGAAGTGTCCCCCTCACGGTAATGAGTTCTCACTCCGTTAGTTCATGTGTGAGCTGGTTGTTTAAAAGAGCCTGGCAGCGCTCTTGCTCCTTCTCTTATCTTGTGACAGGCCTCCCTACCCTTCACTTTCCACTATGATTGAAAGCTTCTGGAGGCCCTCACCAGAAACAGTTGCTGGTACTATCCTTCTTATACAGCCTGCACAACTCTGAACCAAAATAAACCTCTTCTCTTTATTAATTACCCAGCCTCAGGTATTCCATGATAGCAACACAAGATGGACTAATGCAATATGTTAAAATAAAGAGTAATATCTTGCCTAGTTGACAACAGTATGTCTGTACTCACCAACTAGATAAAGATACCTTCAAAAGCAGCAGACACCTGTTCACCTAGAAATTCATTTGTCATTTTGGGATGGGGTAAGTTATACATTGACATATACTGCATGAATATTAACGCAACATTATGATCTTGAACCCTTCAAATGTGCACATTTATCTTTAGTGCTTCTTAATATTGAAGAATAATTGGAGCTAACACTAATCTCTTCAGTGATTCTAAAATAACTGACAAAAATGGTAATCTTTAATAAAATAACTATCCAACATATCCTTCCAAAGATGAACTCATGAAAAATGAACTGTTAAACAATTACATAGGTGACTCTCATGAAAGATTTGCGGTTGACTAATATTATATGGAGAATATTAGTTCTTGACTTTTTATTAATTTCAAATTCCTTTTCTTTAAGAATATTTTTAATTTAACCTATTTTCTTTTATATCATAGGGATGTCATGCCTTCCTCTGTAGTGCAGTTTTATTCACAGATCTGTCTGCTAATTTTTTTTTAAATAATTCAGGATCTCTACCTATATTTCTCTGTCTGTAAAGCAGTTGTTATTCAGCAGCAGTGGTTGTTTAGAGAAGGTTAATGATATCCTATTAACATTATGACAGAAATGGGTCAATTGTGCCCTGTATGAAATGGAGCAAAGTGGCAATATATAATATGTTCATTCCTGGTCAATTATAGTAGGCCAGTGTTAAGGAGGCACTGAAGGGGTTAGGGTTGGAATAGGATTCTAATTATCTGGTTTAGTTTTTCCATTGCAAAAGATACAGAGCATATATGAAAAGCATTTAGTCACCAGAAAATGTTGTAAATTGATGATTTATTCATAGGAGGTATTCAAGCTGTGTAAATGTTAAAATTACTGTACTGAATTAGCACCAGAATTTTGAGAAAAATTTATATTTAAAGATAATAAATATTAGATTTGCTCATTTTTTCTGCCTGTGAATATAAAAGCTAAGGACAAAAATGTGTGACTGAAGTTGGAAAACTGAAAAATAATTAAAAAATGACTACATATAATTTAATATTTCTTTGGATAGAACTTCAGTCTGCTATTGTTGCTTTTTCTGACTTTCTTAGCAGAATTGAACAGATGAGGGCAGGTACTATTAATTTGTCTTTAGAAATTAATGCAGTTCCAGAAGACACTGAGTACTGAGTAAATTTTTGAGGATTAGATAAATAAATGGCTCAATGAGGTGGTTTTTATTTTGTTTTGTTTTGTTTTGAGATAGAGTCTCATTCTGTCACCCAGGCTGGAGTGCAATGGCATGATCTTGGCTCACTGCAACCTCCGCCTCCCAAGTTCAAGTGATTCTCCTGCCTCAGCATCTTGAGTAGCTGAGATTACATGTGTGCGCCACCATGCCCGGCTCATTTTTGTATTTTTAGTAGAGACAGTGTTTCACATGTTGGTCAGGCTGTTCTCAAACTCCTGACCTCGTGATCTGCTTGCCTTGGCCTCCCAAGGTGCTGGGATTACAGGCGTGAGCCATCATGCCGAGCCTCAATGAGGTTTTAATTCAGTGAAGACATTTTAGAAGTTTGAACATTTTATTGGAAATGGAGTTAGGGGTTGGGTTTTATTATTCTGTTTAAAGGCCCATTTGTGGCCATTGGCTAATGTTGAGTTAGGGTTAGGTTTAAGCCCTATTTATTAGGTACTTACGGGTAGCAGTGATTAAAAGTACAGATTTCATAGATTCCTTGAAGTGGACTTCATGGGTGGTATATGGAATATAATATTACTACCTTTATATGCCATGACTCTGTTTTCCATCTTAAAGCATCAGTACTCAGTTTCATGGGAAGAATTATCTGAATGATTTGTAGCAGGAACTTTGTCACTCCAATTTACATATTAATTGTGTGGCTTAGTATTCACTGGGCATCTGAGCATATGTATCTATCTGTATATCTGTATCTATAGTCATGTCATCCGTGTCTATATCTATATCATTAATCTATCTTTATCTCCAGCAGGAAATTCCAAAAGGCATCTGGAAACTGATTATTTATGGTTTACAAGTAAGTGTTCACCACATTTAATGCTCACAGGGGAACTTGATTTCTCTTTTTTTCCAATTTGGTACATCTCATTGTTTCCCCATGACTAATATGATGATGCACCTAAATGAGAAAATAGAAAAATATTGCCAAAAAGTTAAATTAGTTTATCTATTATTCTGCTAGGAAATCAATTTACACATGGACTTTCTTATATAATAAACCATGTCAGAACAAGAATTGATTAGATTTTGGTTTGAGAGAGATGGGAGTATGCTTATTTAATTCAGACTCAAATCATTGTACTCTTTCTCTTTTAATTTCAATTTTATTTTTGAGGCCAAATAATGAAAATATTTCCCATGGGAAATAGCGTGTTAAATAATTATAAGCTATAACTCTCAATTTATCACAAGACTGTCACTTAATCTAATGAGCTTATTTTAGGCAGCCTTTACATAACACAAAAACAAAATGTCTATTAAAACAATCTTTCATCTTTTCTTAAATTTTGATAATTAATGAGTGCCTATTATTTGAATGTTTATTTCCTGAATTTGAGGTCTGAGGAGAGAAAGAATGAGGAAGATAATTAAGAAAACTCCCTTGATAAAGAAATTTATCTTTTTCTTATAAAGAAATGAGATGTAAGGACATGCTAAGGATTTGCTCAATATAGGTCTAATTGGTACAAAGGTGATGAAGGAATATTCCTGCCCTAGGGAATGTTGCTGCAGTAGGGCACACTTTACAGGTGATTTAAGAGAGCCAGGTATGGAAGAAGAGCTGCACTTACATCTTGTCCCAAAGGCACAGTTCCTAGTAACAGCAACATTCTGGGGATGGGAGCTCTTTGTATAAAAGTAATTGGGTGAATTTAAGATGTGAGTTACAGAGGGCACAGATGTGAAAGGGCCATGTGTAATATATCACAATGAAATCTATGTTCTCAGTTATTGGGTAAGAGGGACGCTGTACATTTCTGAGATACCTCACCTGGTGATGTGACACAGACCTGTATCACTGAGGAGTGTATGCTCCTGATCACTATTAGTTGGTAATATCCTGCTCAATCTTATACATGTATCATCAAAATTGAGCAGGACATTGTCAACTAAAGCCCCAGTGGATTGCCTGGGAGCCACACATGCTATTTGCTGCACCACTGTTTAAAAACAACTGTCTTCTTTCTGATGACGAAGTTCAATTACCCCTGACAGAATGGTGATTCTACGTTGATTATTTGTCTTTTGTCATAAAAAGTTCAAAATGGGCCGGGCGCAGTGGCTCAAGCCTGTAATCTCAGCACTTTGGGAGGCTGAGGCGGGCGGATCATGAGGTCAGGAGATCGAGACCATCCTGGCTAACACAGTGAAACCCCGTCTCTACTAAAAATACAAAAAAAAAATTAGCCGGGCGAGGTGGCGGGCGCCTGTAGTCCCAGCTACTCAGGAGGCTGAGACAGGAGAATGGCGTAAACCCAGGAGGCGGAGCTTGCAGTGAGCTGAGACCGTGCCACTGCACTCCAGCCTGGGTGACAGAGCAAGACTCCGTCTCAAAAAAAAAAAAAAAAAAAAAAGTTCAAAATGAGTGCCTGGTAATGACAGCTTTAATTTTAATGGGATTCTTACTACATCATTTTATGAAAGCCTTCTTTCTTTGGACTTCAGGGCCTCTAAACCAAGAGAGCCTAAATTTGCAGGGACAAAAATGATAAATTATCCAAGTGGCTTACTGGGAGTAATGGTAAATGGTACCAATCATGCTTCAACGCCTTGACTTCTAGAGATATGTATGCTACTTATGGGAAAACATCACCATAGAGTGGTCATTGATGAAGGGTATATATTACATCCTAGACAACGATTTCCATCCTGCAAGAACAGCCTTTGTAAGCAGCACCTTCAAAAAGCCATTTCAGTTTTCTGTAGGCTGAGAGTCGATACCCTGGACATATGCCAAGTGTTGTATTTCCTTTCTTGTAAAATTATTACCTATTTGTAGCATTGTTTTGTAGGATCCCAATGTTTCAGTGGATGACACTTTCAAAAAACTTCAGATAGTGGTGCTAGCCATGGCCCTAAGAGAAAGTTAAGTAAAAACATTCCTAGATATATACTGATTTCAGTTATGATAAATACCTATACCTTCCAGGATAGAAGAGGTTCAGTATAATAAACTTGCCCTGATATGGCTGATTGCATTTCTCAAGCTGTTGTAATGCCATGTTGAGGACTAAGCATTGGTTCCTGTTGCTGGGAGACGTTGGCGGTGGAAGACAAGGTATCAGCCTAGGTCCTAGGTCAGTAAAAATCCATGTTTTTGAGCTCATACATAATTTTCACCTTTACCTTCATGGTTACTCCATCCATGGGCCCACCGTGCCAGCACAGGGGTAGCCAATGATAGAGGCTGGCTGATATCAGCTAATGAAAATCCTTCTTTTTTTTTTTTTTTTTTTTTTTAAGATAGAGTCTTGCTGTTGCCCAGGCTGGAGTGCAGTGGCATGATCTTGACTCACTGCAACCTACACTGCCTGAGTTCAAGCAATTCTCATGCCTCAGCTTTCCAAGTAGCTGGGACTATAGTCATGCACCACTGTGACCGGCTAATCTTTTTGTATTTTTGACAGAGGCAGGGTTTTTCCATGTTGACCAGATTGAACTCGAACTCCTAGCCTCAAGTGATTTGCCTGCCTTGGCTTCCCAAAATGCTGGGATTACAGATGTGAGCCATGGTGGCTGGCCTGTTGGGCTGCTTCATGCTTCCTCCATAGTGGATCCTGGTTTGGTGCCATAATCCCAAAAGACACAGTCTAAATGGCATAATCCACCATGTCGAAATCCTGAAAGTCTAAAATCTTGAAAATCAAAATCCTGAAAGATCAAAATCCTGAAAATATAATTCTGAAAATAGTAATTCCTGAAACACTTTATAAATACATTAATTTGCATTTTAAATGTGGATTTATTTGTTAAATGTATAAAAACACAACAGAACACTTCATAGACCACTTTACACAATAGAAAATAATAACATTATTTTTGCAAGCATAAACACTGTTTTTTTTCATCTTTATGAAGCCAAATACAGTGCTAGATGCTGTTTCGATCGGTCCAGAATTTAATACTGCAGATGAAATGGCCTTGCTCCAGAGCCCTAGGGATCTATATCGTTATTCTTTTTTTTTTTTGGAATTTGCCATACATTCCACTAGGGATGTTTTCCTACCACCCATACCTCTAATTTGATAAGATCTGCCAGGTCATGTGGATCAAGTTTTAGGACTGTTTCTCTTACAGGTCTAGTTTTGCTTTGGACTCCGCTCCAAGCTGGAAGCTTTCCTTATTACTAGATAAATAGATTGGAACAAAATCCCAAAAGTAAAATATGCTATTTCCAGAACCAAAAGAGGTATTCTAAGCTTTGTGTTTTCTTATTAGAGGGAAGTGTAAAGTCAAATAATTTTATGTACATTTGTAGGAATGTTGCATCATGACCCAGATCATGAAATACTTACACTTTACTAATGTCACGAGCCCTCGAAACTTCATTATTTTTATATTTCATTTTCTGAAGTGACTTGTCTTAACAAGTCATCCAATGTACTTGCCACTTTTAACTCCTCTGGTTCAATTTATGTGACATTCTACATAGTAGACTAATTAATTGTTTTTGTGAAATTTCTAGATTGCCCAAATTGCTTTGAGCTATATTAGGACGGAGAGTGGGAGAATTACTATCACTGGGATGAACACTACATGTATACTATTACTTATCCCATATAAATGTGAACTGTTTCTGATCTTAATTCCTGATAGAGATAGAAAAAAATTCATTCACCCCAAACCATATACCGTGCACCTGGAGCTACGTTAATTTATTTTCACGAGATACCATATTTGGGACAGTAACTGCAATTTGGACTATCACTTGATTAAGTTTGCAGGAGTCAACTGTCATAAACCAGTATCTATTTTTATTGGGGTGGGGGGAGTGTTGGAGAGAAGGCCAGACTTTTGAATTAAATAGAGAAATGTTGGGAAACACTGCTCTAGCGATCTTTGTGTCTAGATTGCACTAATCTCTGCTATTCTCTCAAGGATGTGATACTGGGTACTTTTTTCACATTTTTAATGTGTTAATGTTTATTAAGGTATTACTTAATTACAGTAAAATTCATCTGGTTTAAGTACATAGTTTGATGAATTTTGGTAACTGTGTACATGCCTATACTAACAATGTGGTTAATATACAGATCAATTTCTTCACTTCAGACACTTCCTCTGTGTTCCTTTGCTGTTGATTTCCTCTCAATTCTCAGGTACAGGAACCTACTGATTTGATTTCTGTCACCATAGTTTAACCTTTTCTATAATTTTATATAAATTGATTCATATGGCATATATTATTTTGTGTTTGATTTATAATTAGCATAATGACTTTCAGATTGAGGTATAGTGTTGCATTATTAATAATTTATTCCTGTCACAGAATAATAGTTAACCCTAGATGACTATTTGATGGTATTTGAGTTGTATCTATTATAATTAACACTGACATGAATATTTTTGTACACATCTTTGGGTGGAGTTATGTTTTTACTTATCTTGAATACACATGTAGGAATGAAATGTCTGTGGATAAAGATACTTGTTTAACTCTGTAAGATACTGCTATACTATTTTCCAAAGTGGCTGTACAATTTTACATTCACATTAGCAAAGTATGAGAATTCTAGTTCCTCTGCATGTTTCTCAAAATTGTTGTAGTCAGTCTATTTAACTTTGACTGTTCTAGTGGGTGTGTAATTTTCCCTCATTGTGGTTTTAATTTACATCTCTCTGAGGCCTAGTGATGTTAATATCTTTTCATGTGTTTATTACTCATTCACATATGTTCTTTTTAAAACTATCTTTATGAATCTTTTACCCACTTAAAAATTTAGTTTTTTAATCTTACTGTTGAGTGATAAGATTCATTTAAATATTCTAGGTACAAATCCATTTTGTAAGTATTTTATAAAACTTGTATGTGGCTTGGCTTTTTGTTTCTTAACTAGGTCATTCAGAAAACAAACATTTATAGTCATGATAAAATCTGTCTTATAAATTTGTTTTTTATAGTCTGTGCTCTTTGTATCCTGTTTTAGAAATCATTGTCTGACCCAATGTTTTATTCTGAAACTTTATCAGATTTACCTTTTACCTTTTGCATAATCTATCTCAAGTTAATTTTTGTGTACAGTCTGAGGTGAGGGTTGAAGTTCATGTTTTTCCATACAGATATCCAGTTGTTCCAGCACTATTTGATCTTTTGATATTTTCTCAATTGAATTACTTTGCCATCTTTGTTGTAAGTCAATAGGCCATATAAGTGTGGATCTATTTCTGGAGACCCAGGAATGTCAGTGGTGTAATTCATGTAACTAAGTTTGAGTCCAGAGGCCTGAGAAGCAGGAGGGCAGGAGAAGACAGACATCCTAGCTCAAACAGAGAGAGACAGTGGAGTGAGTGAATATATCTCTCCTCTGCCTTTTTGTTCCATTTGGCCCCTCAAGAGATTGGATGATGCCAAATATACATTGCCCATCTTCATAAAATTGAGTCTACCAGTCTATAAACATTAGGTGCTCTTTGATTTTCTTGTGACATAGTTTATTGTTGTTTATTGTTTTCTTTTTTGGGGGGGCGGGGGACAAAGTCTTGCTGTCACCCAGAATGGAGTGCAGTGGCCTGATCTTGGCTCACTGTAACCTCTGCCTCCCATGTTAAAGCGATTCTCGTGCCTCACCCTCCCTAGTAGCTGGGACTATGGGCCGCACCAACATGACCTGCTAATTTTCGTATTTTTAGTAGAGACAAGGTTTCACTATGTTGGTCAGACTGGTCTTGAACTCCCGATCTCAAGTGATCCACATGCTTTGGCCTCCCAAAGTGCTGGGATTCGAGGCTTGAGCCACTACACCTGGCCTCTAGTTTACTATTTTCAATGTTTTTGCATATATTTTGTTAATTTTATTTCTAAGTTTTTTACATTTAGGCTATCATAGCTGGAATTATTTTATTTTTAATTATTTGTTGATAAAACATGGACATAACTGTATTTTGATTATTAATGCGATGTATTACAACCTTGCTAAACATGTTTGCTGCCTTTAGTAGTTTTTTATAGTCCGTATGATTTTCTAAATAATCATGATGTCTATGATAATCTGAGTATTATTTATTTATTATTCTTGCTTTATTGTACAATATCAAATAGAAGTGGTTAGAGTAGACAGCTTTGCCTTGAGTATGCTATCAGCCATAGAGCCATAGTTATTTTTTTTTTTTTAGATGCCCTTAATCAAGTTAAGGAAGTTCTTATTTATTTTTAGCTTTTTGAAAGCTTTTTAAAATTACAGATGGCATGGGGCTTAGTTAAATGATTTCCTTTGCATGTCTTGAAAATCTATAGTGTTCTTTTCCTTTATTTTATAAATATGGTAAATTACATTGATTCCTTTTCAAATGCTTAAGAAGCCTTGCATTTCTGGGATAAAGACCATTTGGTCCTGGTATGTGTGTGTGGTTTCATTTGATTAAATGTGGTTAAAGATTTTTGCAAGTTATGTATAAGGAGTATTGGTTTGTAGTTATTTTGCTTTCAAAACTTTAAATTTTGGCTGGTTGTGGTGGCTTATGCCTGTAATCCCAGCACTTTGGGAGGCTGAGCTGGGTGGATCACAAGGTCAGGAGTTCAAGGCCAGCCTGGCCAAAATAGTAAAACCATGTCTCTACTGAAAATACAAAAAATTAGCCAGGTGTGGTGGTGAGTGCCTGTAATCCCAGCTTCTTGGGAGGCTGAGGCAGAGAATTACTTCAACCTGGGAGGCAAAGGTTGCAGTGAGCTGAGATCATGCCACTGCACTTCAGCCTGGGTGACAGAGTGAGATTCTGTCTCAAAACAAACAAACAAACAAAAACCTTTAAATTTCATTTGGTTTTGGAATTAAGTAAACTGGCCTTATAGATTAAATTGGAAAGTATTACTTCCTCCTCTTTTTGCTAAAAGATTTTGCGTAGTATTGGTATTATTTGTGTCCCAAATGTTGAATTGAGCTTACCAGCGATGCCATCTAGGCTGGAATTTGATTATGAAAATAATTTCAATGAAAAACTTAATATATTTAACTGGTATAGGACTATTTACACTTTCTTATTCTTGTTGGGTTAGCTTTAGTAATTTTGTCTTTCATAGAATTTGTCCATTTAGCTTATTAAATTTATTCATAGTAAGTTGTTCACAATATCCTTTTATTATCCTTTGAATGCTGGAAGGATCTGTAATCATGTCCCTTCTTTCAATTCATAGCATTAGTAATTTATCTCTTTCCTTTTTTTGATCATTTTAGCTAGATTTCTGATCATTATTAGTTGTTTTTCAAATGATTAATTTTTGTTTCCATCGATTTTCTCTACAGTGTTTATACTTTTCATTTCATTGATTTCTACTGTTACTTTCAATAATATTTTGCCCCTGCTTGATTTATGTTTAATTTTCTCTTCTATGTTTCTTATCATTGAAATTTGGATACTTGATTTAAGATTTTTCTTATTTTCTAACATATGTATTTAAGCTATACATTTTAACCATTAGGTTAAAATATTTTCTTTTTTTGTAATTTCTTCTTTGACCCAATCTTTATTTTAAAATATATTATTTCATTTGAAAATATTTAGAGTTTTACTGGTTATTTGACTGTCTAAGTTTCATTTTGGTCTGAGAGTATAATCTGTTTGCATTCAATAAGTTAGGAGTTATTGAGGCTTGTTTTATTACCCAGAATTGTCTCTTCTGCTGAATACATTATGGCCAAATAAAAAGAATATCTATGGTGCCTTTGTTAGGTTTAGGGTTCTGTAAATATCCATTAATTCAATGTGGTTATGGTTGTGAAATTGTCTTTTATCTCTTTAATTCTTTTTTTAAAAAATTTATATGTATTGAAACTCTGTTACTTGAGCATGCTCGAGCAGCGTTTTTTATGTCTACCTCATGAATTGACACCTTCATTATTACAAAGTGTCTCTATATCTCTGGTTATATATTCGTTTTAAAACGTATCTTATCTAATATTCTACTTTCTTATACTTACTGTTTGCATATTTGATTTTATATGTGTTTACTTTTAGCCTACTATTATCTTTATGATTTTAGTCTGTCTTTTGTTGTTAGCATAATATTTGATCTTTTGTTTTGCCTTGTTTTTAATATTTTCTGTTAATCTGTGCCTTTAAATTAAATGATTTGATCTATAACTTTTAACAAAATTATGGATATGGTTTTGTTTGAGTCTACCATGTTGTTTCTCCTTCTCTACTTATCTTTGTTTTTGTTCTTCCTTTCTTACTCTTTTTTCTGGGATTATTAATTTTTTTTTAGAATTCCATTTTAATTTTTTTTGTTATATACTATGGTTCAAATATTTCTGTGCCCTCCAAAATTTATGTTGAAACTTTATTTCCAATTTAACACTATTAAGAGGTGGGGACTTGAAGAGGCGATTAGGCTAGGAGGCTTCTGCCCTCATTAATGGATTAATGCTCTTATGAAGAGATTCAAAGAAACTAGCTAGGTCTCGTTGCCATTCTACCTTCCTCCCTGTGAGAATACAGAATTCACCCATTCTGCCAAGTGAGAAGGCCCTCGCTAAAACCCTGGGTGCTGGCAACTTTATATTGAACTTCCTAGTTCCTGAATTGTGAGAAACATATTCCTATTTGTTATAAATTACCCAGTCTCTGGTATTTTGTATAGCAGCACAAATTAACTAAGACAGTAAACTACTTTGCCTTTTTAAATGACTGTCTTAAAGATTTCATATTTATATGTATCTATGCACGGCCCACCTAGATTTAATAATGTACCACTTTATGTAATTTATAGAACTATTACAAACCTATATGTTCACATATGCTTGTCTTTATAATTGTTACATGTAATAATGCTATATTAATTATCAACCTAACAAACTTACGATTTTTTGTTTTGAAGTCATACAATTTATAAATAAATCAATGGGAAAAGGCAAATAGACAAACACATAGTTTTTTGCACTAACACATTTCTTACTATTTCTGAGGTTTCTCATTCTTTTCTGAGGATCCATAATTTCATCTGGTATTTCTCCTTAGCTTAAATAGCTTTCTTTTGTACTTTTTTTGTATAGCAGGACAGTTGGTGACAGTGCTTTTTCTGGGTATGTCTTTCATGTGCCTTCATTTCAAAATGATATTTTCACTGGGTGCATTTTTTTTTTTTCTCAGCACTTCAAGAAAGATGTTCTACTCTTACCTGTGCTCCATATTTCTGATGAGAAGACAGCCATTAATCAATTTGTTGTTCTCTGTAGGTAATAAATGTTTCCTTGCTGCTTTCAGGATTTGCTCTTTATCACTGACTTTCAATAGCTTGATTAAAATATGCCTTAGCACCATGTACATGCATTCAGGCGCGCATGCGTGTGTTTTCTGTTTGGTGTTCATTTGACCTATTGGATCTGCAAATCTCTGTCTTTAGTCAAATTTGGGCAATAAATTTCAATGTTTTAATGTTTATTTTTCTGCTTGATTCTTCTCTCCTAGTATTTCAATTACATATATATATTTTACAGTTTGATAATATTGAGCAAGTGTCTGAGGCTCTGTTCTTTTTAATTATGTTTTCGTCTTCATCTTAGGTAATTTCTGTTGTACTGTCTTCAAATTCACTTATTCTTTTCTCTTCTGTATTCATTAGCTATTGATAAGTTCACCAGTAAATTTTATTTCAGAAATTATATTTTTAGTTTTAGAATTTCTAGTTGTTTTCTACTTCTTCTTTCTGATTCAACTTTTTTTCTTTGTTGAGATTTTTATCTCTTTAAAACATATTTTGTCTTATTTATTGAGGAGAGTTATAATAGCTACTTTAAAATCATTTTCTCTTAGTTCCAACATCTGGTCATTTCAGGGCCAGACTTGATTGCTTTTATCTTTTATATTTTATATTTTCTTGTATATCAGGTAATTTTAGAGTCTATTGTGAACACTCTGGATATTAGGCTATGTAGAATCTGAATTCTGTTAGTTTTGTCTAAGAAGTGTTTGTTCCTTTGCACAAACAAGTGACTTTGTTGTCTAGGCTTGAACTTTAGGCCCTTCCCTTGGTCAAGTGATCCAGTCTTGGTTCTGACTTTTTAATTTTATTTTAACTTAGTTGCTTTTAGTTCATTTAACATGAGTGGTTTAAGGGTCAGCCAGAGATATAAAACGACAGAGTTTAGGAATTTCCTCTTTGGAATTTTCCTTCACAGGATTTATCTACTCTGGCATTTCTGATTTCCTAGTTTCTGTTTTCTGGTTCTCCCGGATAGAAAAATTGGCATTTTCAATTTCGGCTCTGCTGCTGTTGTGTGCACAGTCAGGATGACCTTTCTCCTGAGGCTAAAATCAGGTAGTAAGGAATTTGCTTGTAGAGGCTCCTATTCCCTCATTCTTCAAGTAAACATGCACAACTCATGTCTTGTATTGCCTTATGTCCAGGTTTTCGGTTTTCTGCATGGATTGATCTTTTTGGGTTTACTAACATATTCTGTTACCACCCCTAAAGTGTAAATCTATTTTATTTGCTGTAGCATAGGCTGTTAGCAGCATGGTAGCTTTTATCCCATAGCCAAGGAACAATATGAATTCTGACAACTATCAAGTATGTCCAACACATTATATATTTTAGAAAAGGAAAAAAGGCACCAGATTTCTTATGGACCCAGTGGATGCGCTGTGAGCAAAATTTGAACTCAAACTTCATTTATAACCTTAAATCTATATGACTCACTATAAAGAAAGGAACATGAAAAAACAAAAAGAAACAACAAAAATATAAACTTCTCGTTCTGAAAGAATGTCAACTCAGACCTATAAAATATAAACTTCTCGTTCTGAAAGAACAACGTCAACTCAGACCTCTGTCTCACAGTCCTTGAAATAACTGAGTATGTATTCACCTTTGCCTAGTATGTTGTAACATAAGTAAATGGCCATAAGTCTTACTAGAGAAGGACTGGGTGAATCATTACTGCTTAGCCAAGCTGTGGAGTTGTAGGATCCTTTTATTAGTCAGTATGCTCCAAATCTGAAAGCTGACTCAGGTCTAGACTAAACTTTTGTTTCTTTTTTCTTAAAGCATCTTCCCTCAGCTTCCAGATGCACAATGCTTGATTTCTTCTGTTTGTATAGATCATGTTTTCTTTTTTTCCACAACATCAGCACTATTGCCATTCTGGGCCAGAAAAGTCTTTGTTGTGGGGAGTTGTCCTGTGCGTTGTAGAATGTTTAGCAACACCCCTGCCCTCTATCTACTAACTATGACAGCACCCTCTAGGTTGTGACAGCCAAAAATGTCTTTAGACATTGCCAGATATCACTTGGGAGGAGGCGAGGGTGTTATAATTGTTCCTTATTGAGAAACATTGGTATAGATTATCAGTAATACTGTGGTTGACTGTGTACCTGTTTGGCTTCTGGGAAGTTCAACTTCTGTTAACCATCACCATAAATGCTTTCAGGTTAGATACCCTGGCTGCCACTTTTTCTTCATCTGCTCATTAAAATAACTGTGCCTCCTTTGCTCTTACTAATTGAGTACTATCATCTGCCCTCTATTTCATTTCAGATACTACTTATCACCATTTCTATTAATGAGCCCAATACAACACGAGTATCTCCTATAGTTAGACACAGCCTATAGAATGCAGACAAAGTAGATTCTCAACAATGCTGGTGGCCCTCTCACTGGCCAAGTTCTTATCTCTTTCATAAGCAGGGTATGTGCCTGGTAATACTGTGAGATAAAGTCAGCTTTTGGGTTTCCTGCCTTACACAGTATATTCATGACCACTAGCATAACCACTTCTCTTAGCCATTTGATTTTTTTCTCCACTACCTGCCGCTAGAGTTCTGTTTAGCATTTCTGTTCAATTTGTTGTGGCTCGTCACTTTTATCCAATCTTTCAATCTTTCCATCCTAGTAGTATACTGTTTCTTGGAATTCTCGCCGTGATATAAACATTTTTGTTCAACTGGCAAACTTTCCCTTATCCAACTGATTTTACACCCTCTTTGCTCCATCACCATGAGGATTCAGTCCACATATAGTCCCACAGATCTTGTTGATGCATAATAATTAGGTCCTATAGCTCTTTTGGAATATAGTCCTTTTCTTCTCTTAGCCAGTCCAGCACTTCCCCAGGTAAGTAATGCTGAGATCTTATTTTAATTATGGGTCTGGTGCCAGAAGAGGAGGAAGGAATAGATTCTGATGGGGGTGAGCAGGTTGGTTTATAAGGCAGAGTTCCCTGGATTAACAATGAAGCAAGAACTTGCCTTTAACAGGGAAGAATGGGTCATTTCTGCAAGCCTAGAGGGTTAAGATGGATTTTCCCTATTGCTGCTGAATATGAGAGAGTCTCTTTATATACTGATAAGATGACCCTCTCTGACTATTACACTTTGCCTTACATTGTTGATAAGCTACTTTGACCTTTACACTATCTTCAGTTTATCAGGGGCTCTTAGTAACCAACATCAATTCCATAATTGTTTAGTATAATTAATATTCCTCCATCTCTCTCAATCTCTTGAGATATCCCATTAGCCAGAGCGTTCCTTTCCATTGGGTGCTTTCCCATCCTAGTATACCATGGAGAAGGTTTTAATCATAGCATCACTACAGCATGCTAGACTTACCAGTATTCCAGCTATTACTAAGGTTGAGATCCCCATGCCAGTCAGTCAGCTGACAATCCAACTTTGAAAGTCCCATTTTATAATTTCATTCCTGGGACCACTTCTAGTACCAAACTGTCTGCTGAGGGGTCTTCAAGAAATAGATTCTGCGATGGGGATTTCCATGCAGAAGGTTTATCATGAAGTGCTCTTAGGAATAACAACAGTAAAAGAATGACCGAAGTAGGATTGGGCAGACGGAGAAGCTGAGCTGCAATACAGTGATAGCACATGCCTCAGCTGATCCCGTGTGAAGTTCTGGACCTGAAATGCCCCTTCAGTGTGGTCCCCCAAATTGAGGGAAGAATGCTGGACTTTTATCTTAGCACCCCTACTCCCATCAACTAGTCCTAAGATATACTCTGTCCACAATGGTGCATAACTTTGCATAAATTAACTTCCTTCCAATGACAGCAGTGCTCTGCACTCCGGCAGGTGGGGGAATGAACGTCTCAGTCTTGAAGAAGGAATCAAGTTTGCATATGGCACTATCCACTACAGTCACTTCTAGAATCTGTATTTAACATAAAAGTATCAGTTTTAGCCCTTCCACATTGTTTCTGTCCAAGGCTTGCTGTGCAGATTATGCATAGTGCTGATATTAGCATTTTCCTTAAGGGTATTTCTACTTTTTAAAAAGCTTACTTACTGTGCAGTTCCTATCAAGCATATAGTTCTGAACTCAAGTTTGTGTTATCTTTTTATTTTATAAATGGGAGAAGTGTTCTTAAATATTTCTCTTACTTTTACTCAACCCAGAAGAGAAAGTTATAAGTTAGTCTGGATCTGTTTTTCTTTTCTTCTGAAAGATAATCTTCATAATATATAGCAAACTATACAGTTGCAATTAGATGTCCTTTAAGAGTAAGAGAAATATTAGAGGTGGTAAGCATTACCCAGATCCCCTTTCAAAGAAGGAAGACGTCATTGCTCTAATTGTTATGATGGCTGTTGACAGACACCCTTCAACTCTCAATCTTTCCAGGACCGTCTTTGCTACAGACAACTACCTTTTCCAAAGTCATGCTTTTCCAAGGTCTGAACAGGTCATATCCAAAGGCCCAGCTATTTTGGCCTTCTTTGGGCAACTATAATGTTCAATTTAGCTGCAGAATATTCTATACAATCATCTGAGGTTGTCGTTGAGCCTCTATCACAGGTTGACTTCATCTGACCGATTATGTTTCCATCCCCTCTATTCAGCATGTGTTGATCCCAACGGGTTTCTCTAACAGACATCCTGCAAACTAAGCTCCTCCTCCAGCATGCTTCCTAGAGTACCCAGATGATGGCATGAGTAAATGTATGTATATATTTAAAACACTGATGTGACTGCTTACATTTCTTTTGTATCTGAGTAGAATTGTAATTTTGGACTTGACTATAACAGTTCAGATATTTACAGGATATTTATACATATAAAAAGTGGTTTATTTATACATTGTCAACAGAAGTGGTTACTCTCCTTTTTTTTTCACTATCATTCTTGTGTATACTGGGAGAATATAAAAAATAGCAAAAAAAAACTTGTGTAATTCAATTTTACTACATTAATAAATAATATTGAATCTTCCATCATCTAATTTAAAAATACGAGCATTTTACTAAAATTCAACATGCTTATTCACATGTGAATTGTTTTGTGGTTCTTTTACATACACTGTTTGTGTAATCATGGTTAAACAAAATCATGTTTCTTTTTCTTTAAATATTGCTTTGAACAACTAGCTGAGTATGGACAATTAGCAAAAAACAGATGCTTTTGGAGATGATTATTAGATCCAAATTGGGCATGTGACTGAGCCCATCCCTTCATTCTCTAGGACCAAGAATAGGTCAATTTTCACTTTAAGATGTTTACTTAAATCCAGCATGCTGTGAAACTACCTTCTTATCAATA
Source organism: Piliocolobus tephrosceles (assembly GCF_002776525.5). Classification (NCBI taxonomy): domain Eukaryota; kingdom Metazoa; phylum Chordata; class Mammalia; order Primates; family Cercopithecidae; genus Piliocolobus; species Piliocolobus tephrosceles. The sequence goes on along the minus strand of NC_045448.1, from coordinate 35,704,032 downwards.
AGAAATGAAGAGTAGTCTAACTCTGTATTGCCTTGTTTTATGAAAATGTCTTTGCCATAGACACGATCATTTTGTTATATGAGTCCCCTCAGGAAGGTGTACTTTAGAAAAACAAGAACTTTCATATGTAATTATGAATAAAAATGAATGCATAATCCTCTGAATCCCAAAGCTTAGATTTCTGTGGCTATATTCTACTTATAAATTCAGTTTATTTCTAATCGTCCTATAGCGAGCCTAGCTTCAGAAGAACACGACCTACTCATAATGGTCTCTTGTCTCCTCCTCTGGGCATTTTCAACTGGACTATTTTGTCTATGGAGAAAATGGACTCTCCAGAAATTTAGCACTCATCTTTTTGGTCAAATCTCTTACTTTGAATTACTATAATTGCTACCATGTAGTTAGCGTTTTACCAGACATTGTTCACCCCATTTACTTGTCTCACCTTGAAAATAACCATTAAAGGTGGGTATTTTAATTCTTGCTCACTACCATTTTCCAGTTAAGAAGCCACAGGTCACACTATTAGTAAATGAAACCACCAACACTGGAATCTAAGTTTGCCTCAAATATCTAACAATTAGTAAATGCTTAAGCTGTGTCTGGCATTCTGCTCTCATTCGTATTAATTCATTTATTCACTAAGCTTAATTAATTTATGCAACAGCTCTTTACCAAGCTCTCACTATGACCAGGGACTCTTTTAGGTGCTGGAAATTCAGCAGTGAACAAAGAAAATGTCCCTGATCCCAGGAAGTTTTATTAGTTCGAAGAGCTACACAACAGCTAATCAAGTAAATATGTACTATGACAAGTGATGATAAGTGTTATGAAGAAAAATAAAGCAAAGGATTACAAAGTCCTCGAAACTGCCAAACAAAGCAAAAAATACCCTTATCTTTTATAGTAGAGAGATCAAGAAGTTAAGTACCTTGTCCAGTGTTAGTCAGAGCTTGTAAATAATGAGTACTGGTTTCACTGACTGCCTAATTCCAGAATTGGTGACCTTTCCAATACTATGCTCATTCTGTTTCTTACCTTGTGTCTCCCTTATTTCTTTGTGCTTCTATAGTTCTCTTGAAACTTTCAATCCAACCGACTTGTCCCCTGTGCTCTCTGCCAATAAAAAAGCATGCAGGTACCATTTATTAAATAGAAAATTGGCTAGCCATAAGTAGAAAGCTGAAACTGGATCCTTTCCTTACTCCTTATACGAAAATTAATTCAAGATGGATTAGAGACTTAAATGTTAGACCTAATACCATAAAAACCCTAGAAGAAAACCTAGGTAGTACCATTCAGGACATAGGGATGAGCAAGGACTTCATGTCTACAACACCAAAAGGAACGGCAACAAAAGCCAAAATTGACAAATGGGATCTAATTAAACTAAAGAGCTTCTGCACAGCAAAAGAAACTACCATCAGAGTGAACAGGCAACCTACAGAATGGGAGAAAATTTTTGCCATCTACTCATCTGACAAAGAGCTAATATCCAGAACCTACAAAGAACTCAAACAAATTTACAAGAAAAAAACAACCCCATCAAAAAGTGGGCAAAGGATATGAACAGACATTTCTCAAAAGAAGACATTCATACAGCCAACAGACACATGAAAAAATGCTCATCATCACTGGCCATCAGAGAAATGCAAATCAAAACCACAATGAGATACCATCTCACACCAGTTAGAATGGCAATCATTAAAAAGTCAGGAAACACCAGGTGCTGGAGAGGATGTGGAGAAATAGGAACACTTTTACATTGTTGGTGGGATTGTAAACTAGTTCAACCATTATGGAAAACAGTATGGCAATTCCTCAAGGATCTAGAACTAGATGTACCATATGACCCAGCCATCCCACTACTGAGTATATACCCAAAGGATTATAAATCATGCTGCTATAAATACACATGCACACGTATGTTTATTGCGGCACTATTCACAATAGCAAAGACTTGGAATCCACCCAAATGTCCATCAGTGACAGACTGGATTAAGAAAATGTGTCACATATACACCATGGAATACTATGCAGCCATAAAAGAGGATGAGTTTGTGTCCTTTGTAGGGACATGGATGCAGCTGGAAACCATCATTCTTAGCAAACTATCACAAGAACAGAAAACCAAACACTGCATGTTCTCACTCATAGGTGGGAACTGAACAATGAGATCACTTGGACTCAGGAAGGAGAACATCACACACCGGGGCCTATCATGGGGAGAGGGGAGGGGGGAGGGATTGCATTGGGAGTTATACCTGATGTAAATGATGATGGGTGCTGATGCGTTGATGGGTGCAGCACACCAACATGGCACGAGTATACATATGTAACAAACCTGCACGTTATGCACGTGTACCCTAGAACTTAAAGTATAATAATAATAAAAATAAAAAGTAAAAAGTAAATATTACCAAAAAAAAAAAAAAACAAAACATGCAGGTAAAGGATTTCCCGTGGATAAGTACAAAAGCAAAATAAGAAAAGACACCTCACAACTGAACCCATTATGAAGAGTAATTTTTGTAGCATGGAAAACTTGTTTGCAAAATGCCTCCCATACCCTAACCAGTGCTTTCTCTTTGAGTTATTGTGATATCTGTGGTTGCTTACAGAATTATCTACTCGTCTTTTCTGTTTCCCCTTTTTTCATCTTCTGCTTCCTTCTATGCTATTTTGCAAAAATACGAAACTCCTCAATTTAAGATGTTAAAATGTGAAATGGCTTAATTTAATCAGACAACAAGCTAGACTTAATTTTTACAGTTGCATCAGGGCTGATGATCTGAGTTGACAGAGACAGTCCTTTACACTAATATAGAGAAACCATGATTTTGTTAGGAAATGTTTACTGATTTTATGGAATCACACTACAAGCAGCACTGTAATTACCTTGCGTGTGGAGACTGACTGATAAGTATTTTAAAAATTTCATAATGTGTCTTCACATATTGATACAATTATACCCATTGTGATTTCTTTGCCTGAAATGTTCTGTTCTCCAAATAGTAAATATTCTAGTCCTTTAAATCTAGTACAGGTTACATAATCCTCTGCATGTCTAAAGATCATTGTACTTAGCTTTTTTATACAACTTAACTACACTGCATTGTAATTACTGTTTTATATATTGAAGTTCCTATTTTAAGTCCCTCTTTTTCGATAATGTCTAGACTAACATGACTTTGAAAGTAACATAAAGTCATGAAAATTAAATATGATATTTCTTTCTCAGTAATGAACTGGGGTTTCTTTTGTTTTTACCTTATTTTTTAATTTTTAAATTTAGTTTTAACTTTTATTTTTAACTTTCAACCATATTTTACACTGGTATTATTTTCTCTATATTACATTAAATTGTCTCATATTGCTATGCTTCTAATGAATTCCATCCAATTGTTTACATTTATGAATTATCATTCATAATTAGTAAAAATAGTTTATACAGAAGGTATATACATTGTTTAAAACTTTAATATCTCATTAATGAATCCAGGAAACTAAAAATACTCCTTTCCCTAAAGGAAGAAAATGTTTACTATTACTGGTGATGACATCTGTTTTCAGAGTCATTCTAAGCAAGAAATTGCACTTTAATTGAAGCCATTATTGATATCCAAGTGAAAATGCTATAAATTTCTAAAATGTGTTTGTGTTTTGCTTTATTGACCATTTGAACTTTTACTGGCTATTAGGAGCAATCAGAGATTGATACTGAGTGATACTGCAAAATCTGTGTATTTCAGAAACTGAATAAAAATCATAGACCCATTTATTGATTCTTTTGACTAATTCCTGCTGGGACCAAATTGTATTTCACAAATGTAGACATATGGGTCTTTGGGATTTCTCATGCTGTTTCAGTATTTCATAGTCAAGTTGATAATAAGTTTGTTTTTCTACTACCTATGAGAGTTTTATGGGTAGGGTGTTTCTAAAATTGTAATACTGCTCTTTGTAAATACGAATCAATTATTATGTTGTTGTACAAGAGAGACTCTAAATGCATATTTGAGAGAGAGAAAAATCTCTGAAGTGACTGATTGACTTAACTTTCCCTTGGACCTGGAACTCCTCAGCATTAGACTAATGTAACTGGCAGCTGAGTTCCGAGCCAAAACAAATTTAGGCTAGTTTCTTGCTCTCCTGGTATTGTGTAGACCTGGATAAATCTCTGAACACGTCTTTGAATTTTAGTTTCATCATCTGTCAAGTGGGCATAATACTGTCTCAGGGATGCTGTAAGAATTAAATCTGATAATATACATCGAAGTACTTTCTCAAGTATAGAAAACAGTATGTGATGGAATTGAGTACATGCAGCCTCCTTATTAACTCAATTAAACTAAATACATTATGATTGATTATCCACTGTAAATGGATATCATACAGCCAAGCTGAATTATATTTTTATGTTTCTCACACTTGTCTGGAGCTAATCGGGTTACATCCATGCAGCCGTTCAAGATCTACTTGACAGATTTTAGACTAAATGTAGTTGTTAAGATTCTTTTCCCTGTTTTAAAATTCTTTTATCATCTCAGAAATGTTGCCCTAAGAACACATGCTGACAGATGATTGAGGGTTCAACTCTGAAGTAATGTAGAAAGCAAATGCATTCTTGAGGGAAAAGGGAATTAGAAATATTGAATTCATTTGAAGGCACATAAGTTTTTGTGATCTGTTAGTAACAATTCTCTTACTTAGAAAGATTTGATTTATCAGAACTATCACATCAATGAATTCAGAAGCAGGAAATACTAAAATGTGCATTACAGGAAAACAAACAAAAAAAACTGGCCGGGCGCGGTTGCTCATGCCTGTAATCCCAGCACTTTGGGAAGCCAAGGCAGGTGGATCACGAGGTCAAGAGATCGAGACCATCCTGACTGACTTGGTAAAACCCGGTCTCTACTAAAAAATACAAAAAAATTAGCCGGGTATGGTGGCAGGTGCCTGTAGTCCCAGCTACTCGGGAGGCTGAGCAAGGAGAATGGCATGAACCCGGGAGGTGGAACTTGCAGTAAGCTGAGATTGTGCTACTGCACTCCAGTGTGGGTGACACAGCAAGATTCCGTAAAAAAAAAAAAAAAAAAAAAAAAAAAAAAACACCAAACACCTCTGATATAGAGGAAATGAAGTTACAAACATGATAGTTACTGATAAAGAAAAGGGAAAGGGCTTGGAAAACCATGGGTAGCAATTGCAGTATTTCATTTGCATAATACATTTAAAGTCAGAAGCATCTATTTAAGATAAATATATAGAGAATAACATATATTTCTTATCTAACTTTATTGAGGTCAAAGCAAAACAACTACAAGGTAGGCTGGACGTGGTGACTCACGCCTGTAATCCCAGCACTTTGAGAGGCCAATGTGGGTGGATCACTTGAGGCCAGGAGTTGGGAGACCAGCCTGGCCCACATGATGAAACCCTATTTCTACTAAAAATACAAAAATTAGCCAGGGGACCAGGTGCAGTGGCTAACACCTGTAATCTTAGCACTTTGGGAGGCTGAGGCAGGCAGATCACTTGAGGTCAGGAGTTCGAGACCAGCCTTGCCAACATGGTGAAACCCCATGTCTACTAAAAACACAAAAATAAGCCAGCCCTGGTGACACGCACCTGTAATCCCAGCTACTCAGGAGACTGAGGTAGGAGAGTCACTTGAACCTGGGAGGTGGAGGTTTCAGTGAGCCGAGATCACACCACTGGACTCCAGCCTGGGCGACAAAGTGAGACTCTGTCTTAAAATAAATAAATAAATAAATAAACAAACAAATAAACAAACCAGGCATGGTGGGGCAGGCCTGTAATCCCAGCTACTCAGGAGGCTAAGGTGGGAGGTTCGCTTGAACCTGAGAGGCAGTGATTGCAGTCAGAGAGCAGAGATCTTGCCACTGCACTCCAGCCTGGGTGACAGAACAAGACTCCGTCTCCTCACAACCCCCAAAAAACATAAAGCATATCGTACACACACACACACACCCCTGCAAAACAAATCCAACACAATCTTAATTATCTCTGGGCTCTACTGTCTCATAAGTGTATTAAAGTAAAGATGAGAACATGAAATTTTCAGCGTGAAGCTAGAACTAGCTATATTAGGTTGCTCTTCCTTTGGTGACCACCAAAAGTGGAAATTCCTCTCGGTGAGACTAGTCTCTTAAATGCCTTCAGTTAAGTAACTGAATCAAAAATAATGTCATCAATTCAAACCACCCTAGTATATATCAGAAGACCTAAAGAACTGGGTAGAGCAGCAGGCTTATTTTAATACATATATATCATCTAGCCTATAAACAAATGCATCATTTTCACATACGTATTTTTGTCTTGAAATATAAATGGCAATATTACAACTTAAATGAAGAAGGATTGTAATGTAATGTAATCAATTACATGATAATGTAATTGATCATGGTTGCTCACAGTCATGAGCAAAATTAATTGGAATACCCAGAGTCTATTTTATTTAACTTTATTGTGGGGAGAAAAAAAAACTGATAAAGTAAAACTCATAACATGTATTGGTACGTTAAAGTCTGGATTGTAGTTCCTAAATAAATTTTGATAATTCCTGTACCAAAAAGTGATTTGGAAAGTGCAAGGATTGTTTAAAACGTAATCATTTTAACACAATCTAGGATCTGTAAAAAAGTATCTTGTCATTTGGATAGCTTTGAACTTAAGTTATCATACGATGTAATAGGGCAAAGATCCCAAGAAAGCACTATCATGGATCCAGCAGGTACAGAGAATACCATGTCTTCTGCACAGTAGGTCATACTAATATACAGACAGACATTCCCAGGTTAAATTGGGTACACAAGGGCCTGCCCAGACAGTTGGTCAGTCTCCTCTTGACACCAAGTAGAAAACGGTGTGAAGTAAAGAAGAAAAAGAGTGATTGTTTGTAGGTAGATAGTTGACTGCAAAACTGATTTGTTAGTATAAATATGCTTATTTGAAAAATTTTGAAGTTCTCTAAGCCCATTGCTGCTCATGCTTACTGTAATAAAGTCAGATAAATTAATTGTGTAGTGATTTTTCTACATTTCTTCACTGATTCTACCCAGCTGTTGACTTCACTGCATGAAAGAAAGTGTGGTCTGCGGTAGCTGAGATGACTGTTGCTCAGGATCCTGTGCAATTCCTTAGAGTGGTGGGGCAGACCAGAAAGGAGATAGACCCTTGAGACCACACTTTCTATTTCTTAATGTAATACTCAGAAGAGAGTGGGATCTCAGTAATGGCTGAGTGAATGAAGTTTTCATTGAACATGTTACATCAAAAAAAATGATTGTAGGTGTAACAATGTGAATATGGAGAGTGAACAATCATTTATGCAGACCCTGATATGAAGTCTTACTAGTGGGTTTCCTTTGCAGTAATGATAGAGATTTGAATTACATTGAAGTAATTTCATTTTCTCTAAATGTTAAATACATATAAAAGAAACTAAGTCTGATTTTAGTTGTAGAAATTTTACAGAGCATTTGCTACAATTAATAATGATTCTATCTAGACAAAAGTTATTAAATATTAGTTTTAAAAATGAGAAGCTGTTTGGGATCATATAGACAGAAGAACTGCAGAAACATTTCAGAATGGAAGTGTGGCTCGTTAGCACACTTCTGCAAACTCAGTGTGAGCATTTCATGCATTCATATTCTACAATGTCTTTACTACTTTTAAGATACTGTGTTACCAAATTACTTTCTATTGTCTTTGGCTTGAAAGGAGAGTTTTAAGAGAAAATCATATTAAAATATTGCAGGTCAAAGCATTTTAGGTTGTTTTCCTTTGCAAGTGGAAAGAGGATACAAAAAATACTAAGCAATATGCACTGGCCTGTCAATTGGGCCAAGTAGAAGGACTAGGGTTTTGGTTTTTAGTTTTCATAATTGCAATTTTTTTCTTAGGGAGTACACAATATAATTTCTTCATATATTAAACTTAAATGCAGATGACTTCTGAGAGATGTCTGTTATAAAATTTTCATCTGTCAGCAGACTTATGGAAAACATTTTTGCTTTCTGCTATGTGGCAACATTTTAATGTGCACATGTACAACATTTTCACACTCTGTCACCTAATTCCCAATTTGCATGGTAACAACATAATAGCATACAAAGAGATATTAAGAAAAAATAACTTGAACTACTTATGATTTCTAAATTGAAGTAATGCTATAAAAGTGTTGTTGCCTGGAAAATGACTCTATTATCCCTTTCAGGCAGGGTTATGATGAAGACTTAATGATTTATAAATACTAGAGCTTTATTCATCCAGAGAGATCAGTATACATTTCTTTTCTTCTTTATTCCTAACAAGATCCCTTATCACCAGCTGCAGTCTTAAGAAAGTGGTAGAAAGCTTTCAGTCCTGTAGAGAGGCTGTTGAAGTCTTGTTCACTATGGAGTATTTGTCCTGAGTGGTAGCAAGAAATTCCACAGAGATTTGTTAAATCAACTCTTTACACCACCCCATAGATTCCCTATATACTAACACATACTATTGACACACATTTTGCATAAATTAAGTTCTTTCTTTGCATCCTAGCATCAGGATCACAATAATGCCGTGTTCATGAGCTTCTCCTTTTACCACTGTAGAATTCTAACCCAATGTTTGTGGTCTATTTGCCAATACTTACTAGTGAAAGGCCATTGCCTGCATGTATCAAGATAAATTAGAGGAAGCTGTTGTTTCTCCTGATACTACTTGACACTTGCATTTGGACTCTCTGTTGATAAGAACAGAGGCAGAATAAAGCTCACCTCATCCCTTCCACCTGTTAGAACTAAATGCTCAAGTAGTATGGAACTTGAGTATAAGGTCATTCTCAACATCTTAATATTGCTGAAAGCAATGAGTGTCAGAAGATTTAGAGATCTGATGAAATTAAATATTATGTACAATTTCTCTTAGAAGCCTTCTTAATCCCCCATCTAATTGACACGGTATGCTTGTAAATGCAGATTTCTACACTGACTTATTGGATTGAATCAGAATTCCTGTTGTTGGGACCCTACATTGGGGTAGCCAAGGTAATTTTGTTAAGCTTACTAAAGTTTGAGAATAACTTATTTCAGACATTTAGTTTCGTGTGACATTTTAGTTGCTCTGAGAATTTCCAGGGTCAGTTTCGAAGACCTAGGCATCTGTGTGGAAGAGCAGAGCAACTGGCTACATTTTAACTTCTGTTTTTCTCCCAGAAGGTGATCCCAGGTATGCTTGACTAGCCTGCTTGAAAGCAATTTTCATCATAGTCAATCATAGAAATTACATATTATGTACTGCAAAGCCCTATAAAAGACTCCATAGTCTGATGCTTGTCAGAATAACTTTGTTGTTTTCTTTCTTGTCAGTCCTTACCTATGTTCACAAATATTCAAGCTTAATAGTTTGTTCCTCTTACAACAGGGTCACTCATGCAGAAGAACAGCAAGAAAACATCAAGTTTAAAGTTAACTCTTCTGTATGCCTTGCAACATCATCTGTGAGTGAGGAACAATTACAGCAATGGAAGAATCAAGTTCTCTAAATATATAATAGGAGATAAAATATTTTATGTGTTTGTACTCAAAAAATTTGTTACTTAGAAATTTGAAGTTAGTGATGGCTTCTTATGACTATTGCCTTTCCACAGAGACACTAATATTCTGTTTTTTTGTTTTTTGTTTTTTTCTTTTTGTGAGATGGAGTCTTGCTTTGTCACCAGGCTAGAGTGTTGTGGTGCAATCTCGGCTCACTGCAACCTCCAACTCCCTGATTCAAGGGATTCTCCTGCCTCTGCCTCCCGAGTAGCTGGATTACAGGCATGCCCCACAACACCAGCTAATTGTTGTATTTTTAGTAGAGATGGGGTTTCACCCTGTTGGCCAGGATGGTCTCCACCTCCTGACCTCATGTGGCCTTGGCCTCCCAAAATGTTGGGATTACAGACGTGAGTCACCACACCTGGCTAACACTAATATTCTTTCAATATTTTCATATTTCAATTCTTTCATATTTTCAAAATATGCTGCTGATTATCATGGAATGCAAATTATACTGTTACATAATACATTGTCTTTATAATTTAGTTAAATAGTTATTTTTGTATTAAGCCCCTCTGTCATCTTTTATGATGTAATTCAATATTTTATTATTTCACTGCAGGTAACATTGAATATTGCTTAATAAACACTGATATTTAAATATATTAGGAAATGTGTAGTACATTTTAGATGAGCTATTACATGTTTTCAAAATATAGCTTCTGTGGAGATGAATAAAATTCTTTTATTTATATAATATTTGCTTAATCTGATTCATAACACTTTATAGCTATGTCTTCTATGAATTTTTAATATAGAAGTTTCTTTGGAGGTCATTGTTAGATGATCTTGCATTACGTAATATGAAGGTCTTTTTTTGCTATGTCTATTTGTTGAATGTATAAAATCAAACCAGTAATATTATATGCAATATTTCAATATAAATCACAATTCCCCTTTGCCTTCCACCATGATTGTAAGTTTCCTGAGGCCTCCCAGACATGCTGAACTGTGAGTCAATTAAACCTCTTTCCTTTATCAATTACCCCGTCTCAGGCAGTTCTTTTTAACAGTAGAAAAATGGACTAATACAACAAATCAGCACCGCAGAGAGTGGGATCCTGCTATAAAAGGATACCTGAAAATGTGGAAGTCACTTTGTAACTGGGTAACAGGCAGAGGTTGGAACAGTTTGAAGTCCTCAGAAGAAGACCAGAAGATGTGGGAAAGTTTGAACTTCATAGAGTCTTGTTGAATGGTTTTGACCAAAATGCTGACAGTGAAGTCCAGGCTGAGGTGCTCTCAGATGGAGATGAGGAACTTGTTGGGAACTGGAATAAAAGTCACTCTTGCTATGCCTTAGCAAAGACACTGGTGTCATTTTGACCCTTGCTAGAGATCTGTGGAACTTTAAACTTGAGAGAGATGAAGTAAAAGGGGCAAATTTCTAAGATCTTTTCTGTTTTAATTATACGCTAAGATTTTAATGTATATTGTTTTGTGTGAACTTTACAAAAATCCTAAAATGTGATTAGTTTTATTTCTGCTTTACAGGTGAAGGTGCTGAAAGTTCTTACAAAGGTGAAGTGGCTGAACTAAAGTTACACATCTACTTAATAGGAGATGGGAGACTTGAACAATAGTGGTTTAACTCCATAGCCTATGCTGTTGTTGATGGGACTGAAATTCTTGCACTTGAGAGATTCTTGAGACTTGATGAGATTGAAAATTTCAACTGCAGCAAAAGTCAGTTAGCTGAAAGCTCTTCTCATTAGCTTGGAAGGGACATATACCCAGAAATAGGAGTGATTAAATGAAAGAGAAATATTACTGATAGAAAATTGATTGAAAGTTTCTACCTTGTGCATAAAAGAATTTAAAATATATAACTAATGATAAATTAGCACATGTTAATTAATGTTAAGCAACATCTTAGAATACAAGAATGATTGAATACACAGTTGTGGAGGGGGGGATAGGAGAGAGGGAATTATTTACAGAAGAAATGGCCAGTGAGAGGGAGAGTTAATATATACTTTGTTTCTTTAGGAACAGGGTAAGCACAAAATGAATACTCATACTCAGAGATTACAGCCTACATGCATTGCTTTTACTTGGATACCAATTTCTTCTCTAACAAAAAATCCATTTAGATTTTGGCCTTATCATGGTTTCTGGTACCTGTTCCTGCCTGACTCCCTGAATCTTGCTGCTTCCCTGTTTGTACAATTAATCTACTTCTGACCATCTCTGAATCCCTCATGACAGAACTGATCTACTAGACTAGAATTTACTTCCAATTTCTGAATATGTTGTCACAGAACTTTGGCTATGAATGGTGTCATTTAAAAACTGACTTCCTCAGATGGCCGAATAGGAACAGCTCCAGTCTCCAACTCCCAGGGCGAGCGACACAGAAGACCGGTGATTTCTGCATTTTCAACTGAGGTACTGGGGTCATCTCACTGGGGAGTGCCGGACAGTCGGTGCTGGTCAGCTGCTGCAGCCCGACCAGTGAGAGCTGAAGCAGGGCGAGGCATTGCCTCACCCGGGAAGTGCAAGGGGGAAGGGAATCCCTTTTCCTAGCCAGGGGAACTGAGACACACAACACCTGGAAAATCGGGTAATTCCCACCCCAATACTGCCCTTTAAGCAAAGGGGCACACCAGGAGTCTATACCCACACCTGGCTGGGAGGGTCCCACTGCCACGGAGCCTCCCTCATTGCTAGCACAGCAGACTGCGATCTAACCACAAGGCAGCAGCGAGGCTGGGGGAGGGGCGCCCGCCATTGCTGAGGCTGAAGTAGGTAAACAAAGCTGCTGGGAAGCTCGAACTGGGTGGAGCTCACAGCAGCTCAAGGAAACCTGCCTGTCTCTGTAGACTCCGCCTCTGGGGACAGGGCTCAGCTAAAAAAACAACAGGGGAAGCAGCAGAGGCCTGTGCAGACCCGAAAGACTCTGACAGCTTTGAAGAGAGCAGTGGATCTCCCAACACGGAGGCTGAGATCTGAGAAGGGACAGACTGCCTGCTCAAGTAGGTCCCTGACCCCTGAGTAGCCTAAATGGGAGACATCCCCCACTAGGGGCAGTCTGACACCCCACACCTCGCAGGGTGGAGTACACCCCTGAGAGGAAGCTTCCAAAGCAAGAGTCAGACAGGTGCACTCGCTGTTCAGCAATATTCTATCTTCTGCAACCTCTGCTGCTGATACCCAGGCAAACAGGGTCTGGACTGGACCTCAAGCAATCTCCAACATACCTACAGCTTAGGGTCCTGACTATTAGAAGGAAAACTAGCAAACAGGAAGAACACCTATACCAAAACCCCATCAGTGCGTCACCATCATCAAAGACCAGAAGCAGAAAAAACCACAAAGATGGGGAAGAAGCAGGGCAGAAAAGCTGAAATTCAAAAAATAAGAGCACATCTCCCCCTGCAAAGGAGCGCAGCTCATCGCCAGCAACGGATCAAAGCTGGTAAGAGAATGACTTTGAGGAGATGAGAGAAGAAGACTTCAGTCCATCAAACTTCTCAGAGCTAAAAGAGGAATTACGTACCCAGCGCAAAGAAACTAAAAATCTTGAAAAAAGAGTGGAAGAATTGACAGCTAGACTAATTAATGCAGAGAAGGTCATAAACGAAATGACAGAGATGAAAACCATGACACGAGAAATACGTGACAAATACTCAAGCTTCAGTAACTGACTCAATCAACTGGAAGAAAGAGTATCAGCGATTGAGGATCAAATGAATGAAATGAAGCGAGAAGAGAAACCAAAAGAAAAAAGAAGAAAAAGAAATGAACAAAGCCTGCAAGAAGTATGGGATTATGTAAAAAGACCAAATCTACGTCTGATTGGGGTGCCTGAAAGTGAGGGGGAAAATGGAACCAAGTTGGAAAACACTCTTCAGGATATCATCCAGGAGAACTTCCCCAACCTAGTAGGGCAGGCCAACATTCAAATTCAGGAAATACAGAGAATGCCACAAAGATGCTGCTTGAGAAGAGCAACTCCAAGACACATAATTGCCAGGTTCACCAAAGTTGAAATGAAGGAAAGAATCTTAAGGGCAGCCAGAGAGAAAGGTTGGGTTACCCACAAAGGGAAGCCCATCAGACTGACAGCAGATCTCTCGGCAGAAACTCTACAAGCCAGAAGAGAGTGGGGGCCAATATTCAACATTCTTAAAGAAAAGAATTTTAAACCCAGAATTTCATATCCAGCCAAACTAAGTTTCATCAGTGAAAGAGAAATAAAATCCTTTACAGATAAGCATATGCTTAGAGATTTTGTCACCACCAGGCCTGCATTACAAGAGACCCTGAAGGAAGCCCTAAACATGGAAAGGAACAACCCGTACCAGCCATTGCAAAAACATGCCAAAATGTAAAGACCGTCGAGGCTAGGAAGAAACTGCATCAACTAATGAGCAAAATAACCAGTTAATATCATAATGGCAGGATCAAGTTCACACATAACAATATTAACCTTAAATGTTAATGGACTAAATGCTCCAATTAAAAGACACAGACTGGCAAACTGGATAAAGAGTCAAGACCCATCAGTCTGCTGTCTTCAGGAGACCCATCTCACATGCAGAGACATACACAGGCTCAAAATAAAGGGATAGAGGAAGATCTACCAAGCAAATGGAGAACAAAAAAAA
>NC_045448.1:35683353-35684805 GCF_002776525.5 Piliocolobus tephrosceles | reverse complement strand
ACAAGCATTCTTATACACCAGTAACAGACAAGCAGAGAGCCAAATCATGAATGAACTTCCATTCACAATTGCTTCAAAGAGAATAAAATACCTAGGAATCCAACTTACAAGGGATGTAAAGGACCTCTTCAAGGAGAACTACAAACCACTGCTCAGTGAAATAAAAGAGGACACTAACAAATGGAAGAACATACCATGCTCATGGATAGGAAGAATCAATATTGTGAAAATGGCCATACTGCCCAAGGTTATTTATAGATTCAATGCCATCCCCATCAAGCTACCAATGAGTTTCTTCACAGAATTGGAAAAAACGGCTTTAAAGTTCATATGGAACCAAAAAAGAGCCCGCATTGCCAAACAATCCTAAGTCAAAAGGACAAAGCTGGAGGCGTCACGCTACCTGACTTCAAACTATACTACAAGGCTACAGTAACCAAAACAGCATGGTACTGGTACCAAAACAGAGACATAGACCAATGGAACAGAACAGAGTCCTCAGAAATAATACCACACATCTACAACCATCTGATCTTTGTCAAACCTGAGAGAAACAAGAAATGGGGAAAGGACTCCCTATTTAATAAATGGTGCTGGGAAAATTGGCTAGCCATAAGTAGAAAGCTGAAACTGGATCCTTGCCTTACTCCTTACATGAAAATTAATTCAAGATGGATTAGAGACTTAAATGTTAGACCTAATACCATAAAAACCCTAGAAGAAAACCTAGGTGGTACCATTCAGGACATAAGCATGGGCAAGGACTTCATGTCTAAAACACCAAAAGCAACGGCAGCAAAAGCCAAAATTGACAAATGGGATCTAATTAAACTAAAGAGCTTCTGCACAGCAAAAGAAACTACCATCAGAGTGAACAGGCAACCTACAGAATGGGAGAAAATTTTTGCAATCTACTCATCTGACAAAGGTCTAATACCTAGAATCTACAAAGAACTCAAACAAATATACAAGAAAAAAACAAACAACCCCATCAAAAAGTGGGCAAAGGATATGAACAGACATTTCTCAAAAGAAGACATTCATACAGCCAACAGACACATGAAAAAATGCTCATCATCACTGGCCATCAGAGAAATGCAAATCAAAACCACAATGAGATACCATCTCACACCAGTTAGAATGGCAATCATTCAAAAGTCAGGAAACAACAGATGCTGGAGAGGATGTGGAGAAATAGGAACACTTTTACACTGTTGGTGGGATTGTAAACTAGTTCAACCATTATGGAAAACAATATGGCAATTTCTCAAGGATCTAGAACTAGATGTACCATATGACCCAGCCATCCCACTACTGGGTATATACCCAAAGGATTATAAATCATGCTGCTATAAAGACACATGCACACGTATGTTTATTGCGGCACTATTCACAATAGCAAAGACTTGAAATCAACCCAAATGTCCATCAGTGACAGACTGGATTAAGAAA
>NC_045448.1:35668250-35683253 GCF_002776525.5 Piliocolobus tephrosceles | reverse complement strand
TACTGGGTATATACCCAAAGGATTATAAATCATGCTGCTATAAAGACACATGCACACGTATGTTTATTGCGGCACTATTCACAATAGCAAAGACTTGGAATCCACCCAAATGTCCATCAGTGACAAACTGGATTAAGAAAATGTGGCACATATACACCATGGAATACTATGCAGCCATAAAAAAGGATGAGTTTGTGTCCTTTGTAGGGACATGGATGCAGCTGGAAACCATCATTCTTAGCACGCTATCACAAGAACAGAAAACCAAACACTGCATGTTCTCACTCATAGGTGGGAACTGAACAATGAGATCACTTGGACTCGAGAAGGGGAACATCACACATCGGGGCCTATCATGGGGGGAAGAGGGAGGGATTGCATTGGGAGTTATACCTGATGTAAATGACGAATTGATGGGTGTTGACGAGTTGATGGGTGCAGCACACCAACATGGCACAAGTATACATATGTAACAAACCTGCACGTTATGCACATGTACTCTAGAACTTAAAGTATAATAATAATAAAAAAAGGAAAAAAGAAGAAAAAAATTGACCTCCTCATCTGTCTGTAATTCATGGTGAATTTCCATAATCTCCTTAAATGTTGCTAAATTCAGTGCCACCACACTTCTAACACAGATGTACCTTTGATCCACCTTCTAACTTGCTTTCTCCCTTCCTGGACCTAGTTCACCATCTCTGAGTCTGTTACTCACATAATAGAATGATGCATTTTACTTCACATCCAAAATCGTAACAGAGGAGTATTCATTGTCATGGAATCTGCAATGTTCGAGTACATTTTTAAAATACAATTCATTTGTAGGGCATTGGTGTATTTCTTTGCTCATATCTTGTAAAAGCCAATTAAATATATACATGTAGTCTCTCAAGCTGGCTCATACACAATACATGTACTTACTTTCTAACAAGTTGAATGACTGCATACTACAATCAAAATTTTAGAAACAAATACATGAAAGTAAATTATAAAATAAACATTATAGTAACATATTGTTTTGTTTTATATTGATCATAAATAATTATACTGGAGAAAATATTAAGTAGGTGTGTATACAAGATTAAAAGATTTAGGAAGATTTGAACTTCTAAGGATTATTTAGATAGGTGACACAGATGGGTTAATTTCTAGAATATGATTTGAAAGTTTATAACGTCCCATTTCCTGGGTTTAGTGAACCATGATCATTACCTTAAGAATATCTGATGAGGCCAAGCACGGTGGCTCATGCCTGTAATCCCAGCACTTTGGGAGGACAAAGTGGGAGGACTACTTGAGCCCAGGAGTTTGAGACCAGCCTGAGCAACATGGCATGGTGAATCGCTGTTCCTAAAAAAATAAAATAAATAAATAATTGGGCATGGTGGCGCACCTGTGGAGTCCTAACTACTCTGGGTGTGGGGCTGTTGAGGTGCAAGGATCCTTTTGCCCTGGAGTTTGCGGCTGCAGTGAGCTATGATCGTGCCACTGCACTCTAACCTAGGCAACTCAGTGAAACTTTCAAAAACATCAAACAGAGAATATCTTATGAGTTTGGAAGCATTAAATGTGATAAATGGAATGTGAGAGAAAAGGAAGGAGGTGGGTGGGAAAGGAAAGACAATTGACTATGAGAGATAGATAACTGTCCTAAGAAGACTAAGTAATTAATAGAAATAGACAATAGTAAGGGCCTTCTCAAGTAAACTTGTTACTGAACATGAAAACCATTGTTTGAGGTAGAATTAACTTCATTAAAGTTAACAATAGTAAAGGAAAATATGAAGCCCATATTATCTACAATATGCTTTTTAAACAAAGAGATATAAATCACAGTATTGTTTGAATTACTCACTGATTGCTATCACTATCGGCCAAAAGTTTACTAAAGTTGGGAAGAATAAGAGGCATGGCATTGTTTGTGGTGAAGTGGAAGGGTTAAAAAATAAGTGGGACTGGCCAGGTGCTGTGACTCATTCCTGTAATTCCAGCACTTTGGGAGGCTAAGGCAAGTGGATCACTTGACGTCAGGAGTTTGAGACCAGCCTGGTTAGTTTGGTGACATCACATCTCTACTAAAAATACAAAAATTAGCCAGGCATGGTGGGATGCACCTGTAATCCCAGCTACTTGGGAGGCTGAGGCAGGAGAATCGATTGAACCTGGGAGGCGGAGGTTGGAGTGAGAGCTCCAACCTGGGCGACAGAGTGAGACTCCATCTCAAAAAAAAAAAAAAAGCCTGAAAAGATGGGCATTATGGCAACAAAAGAAATTCAGAAACTCTGTAAAGATCAACTACTACATTCAAACTTTTACAAAAATTACAGCATTTTCTTAAGTATATGATTTAAGATAGGGTAATTTGTTTTCCGTTTTACCAGTAGAATGTTATGGATAAATTATTCTCAAAATAAGAAAATGTATGTTTCTACTAATTATTAAGAAATGCAAAAGCAAATAAGCAGATTTCCAATAAGCAACATCTGGAGCAGAAAGGTGTATGGAATACCTATGTGTTGGCATATATAAATATACCACCAATGAGCTTAGTTGAAAAAAATGGATTAGGCACACCAACAAATTCATGTAAAGCGAGACAATAACAATCTAAAATGTTGGATGAACTATTATTTATATAACATAAAATTTAAATGATAGTCCCACTTTGTAAAAGTACTATAGTCACTGTTAATATCAATAAAAAAAATAGCTGCTAGGAAAATAGTAATACATATATAAATTCTGCACTGTAATTAATATGGCATAACTAGAGATGTAAAAACCAAATTGAGATGATGACATGACTATTTTATTCATTCGTTATTCTTTTGTATGATTCCTACTCTTCTATTTGTATTGTTTTCTCCCCAGCCATCATTTTTGAATTTACATTTTGCAATCATTTTTATTACATATGTTTATGATCATCATTAAATCCCTCTTTAAAACAACTTGACTATCCATATATCTTTAGTAAGGTTTTATGCAGCTAATTATCAAAGAAATAATGAAGTAAGTTTAAATGTATTGCCATGGAATGATTTCTAAGACATAGTGTGAAGTGAGAAAAAATTTTTTTTGAAAGTTTGTACAATATAATCCCATTTAAGGCAGAAAATATAACCAGTACTGAGCTTTGCATTGCTCTGCATTGCTTTGACATCCTGAGGCTCACAGAAGAATGGCTAGAGAATAAAATGCTCAGACCACAAATTGTAGATGGAAGGCATTGTAGAATAGATCTCAGAGGCTGTGGGAAGGGGCCGAGAAGAATACATTCCCACTGTGGGAAGGGGCCGAGAAGAATACATTCCCAATCTACATAGCACATAAATAATCTTAGATAGTTTCACTTGAAAAGAGGATAATATAAAGAAAATCATAGCAACTACGTAAATACACCATTATGGTGGGTGCCAGGGTGGATAGAAACCTAGCACGCTACTAAGTCAGATAAAGAATCCAATATGGAAAATAAGTCCAAGAAGCAGAAGAAAATTCCCTAAGAGAGCTCGTCATTAGCAAAGAATGTAGTAAGTATATTAAACAAAATATCAGAGCTCAAACATAAGACAGTTGATAACAGGCTAAAATGAATAATAATTCTTAAGTGCAAAAACAAACCTGACAGGCAAATGAGCAACAGTATAAAAGCTTTAATAAATTCAAAATATCAATGAACAGACTAGACACACCTGAGGAAAAAAAATAATTATGTAGAAGAAAAACTTGCCTTTTCAAAAGTTGAATAACAAGGAAAAGAGCAAACAAATTATAGAGAATACAATAATATATGGAAGAGGAATAATCTATTATAAATATCTCAGAAGTAAAAAATCACAAAAATGGAGCAGAGAATGTTGGAATTTAACAGAAGATAACCTTCTGAGTGTAATCTGGTGAAAAGCAAACATTGTGTTCAAATTATAACAGACACAGACAATTAACACAGAGAATTATACTATTTAAGAGACTAAACCTGAAAAGACAAAAAGAACTCTGGGAAGAAAATTTTCCTACAAAGATGGAAAAAAAAATCAAGCTGATTTTAGACTTTTCTACAACATTAAAAGCCCAAAGGCAATGATGAAACACATCTTTCTGAGAAAAAGAAAGTATTCTACTAGAATACGTACGAAAAATTGCATCCAGGTGTAAAAGCTATGGACAGATACTTTCAGATGTTTAGATTTCCCTGAGATCATTTGGGGAATAATATCCTTGAGTCCTTGCTAACCAAAAAAGAAAATCAAAATTCCCAAAACAAAACTAGTCAACAACCAAATTAAGCTAATGAGAAAATAGGTTAAAGTGAAACACTCAAGAATGAGAAAACTATAGTAAAAAGACCAGTGGTGTATATATGTCTTAGTTAATTGGGCTGCTATAACAAAAATATGGTAAAATATGCGTCTTAAATAACAAGCATTTATTTCTCACATTTCTGGAGGCTGGGAAACCCAGACTAAGGTGCCAGATTTGATGTCAGATTAAGGCCTACTTCTGATTCATAGAAGGCTGTCTTCTCACTGTGTCGTCACATGGTGGAAGGAGGTTAGGATTTCAGCATATGAATTTGGGGAGGACACATGTATTCGATCCATAATAATATAAAATCACTTAAATATAGACAAAGACTAAACACACTTGATTACAAATCATGATTGGAGAAATAAGAATGGATGGCTCGAAACCAGCCCTCATATTATTCAGTTCGGTTCTGGCAGCATATGGCAACATCATCCTTTTCTCAGTATGAATGTTGGTCTGGCAGTTCTGGGTTCTGGTCTCAGTAATAGTTGTGCTCCTATTCCTAGCCCCAGAAATTTTCCAAAAATGTTGTAAAAATGGATGCTTAATACAAATATGAATTGAGGAATAATTTTTAAATGTCTTTAATGGCAGGATATATTACTTTTAATGTCAAAACCACAATTACTTTTGTACCAATCTAATAATATTTGCATCAAGCTATTTGACTTTAAAGAATACCTATTTTTAACTACAGTCATACATCACATGCAATGTTTTTGTCCATGATGGACAACATAAATGACGGTGGTCCCACAAGATAATAATGGAGCTGAAAAATTCCCATCACTTAGTATTTACTGTAATACACTTTTCGTTGTTATTTTAGAGTGTAGTCCTTATAGAAAGAAAAAAGCTAACTGTAAAACAGCCTCTGGCAAGTCCTTCAGGATGTATTCCACAAGAAGACATTGTTACCATAGAAGGTAACAGCTCCATACCTGTCATTATTTTTCCCTGAAGACCTTCCAGTGGGATAGGATGTGGAGATAGAAGACAGTGATAATGAGTAAAGTGGTGGATACAAGGGGCTAGGAGGATGGGGTGATGTAGGGTACAAAGTTGCAGTTATGTAGCATGAATAAGCCAAAAATCTAATGTACACAACATGAGAACTCTAGTTAACATATTGTATTACATATTGGAAATTTACTAACAAAGATTTTAGGCGCTCTTACTACACACACATGCACACACACACACACACAAGCACAAGGATAACTATGTGAGATGATGGGTATGTTCATTTGATTGACTGTGGTAATGATTTCATTATATATATGTATGCAGAAACATTGTGTTGTACCCCTAAAATATATACAGTAAAAAATATTATCTGTTCTATTTTTTTAAGCTCTAGCTCTTTGTATTAGTTTCCTGGGATATTCAGACAAGGTAGACAACGTTAGAACTTTTAGGGTACCAGTACACTTTTCTCTGACACTCCAGGGGTCCCTGTCAGCGCAACTAGAACACTGCCAAGACCTCTCCTGCTGTGGTTTCTCAATCTTCAACTCATTCATTTCTTATTTATTGAGTTCCAACTGTGTGCCAGGCATTGTCCTAAGTGCTAGTCATAAAGCAGTGAGCAATACAGACAAATTCCCTACCTGTAAGTTTTAATTCGAGTAGATCAGACAGACAAAATGACAATGTTAAGAAGCATTCTTTTTCCATTGCAATAACACTGCCTTTGGGCTAACCAAGGATTTCCCAACATCAGCATGAATCACATGTGAGGCTTGATAATTCTTTGGGTGATGGACCACCCTGCACATTGCAGAATGTTTAGCAGTATCTCTGGCCTCTACTGTAATGGATTCCAGCAGCACCCCAAGTTTGGGACAACCTAAAATGTTTCCAGACATTGTCAAATGTCAACTGGGGGAAAATCACCCTGAGTTCAGAACCACTGGCTCAAGCAACTCAGAGGGCCTCCCTTTCAAAATATTCACGTTGTTATTCTTCCCAATGCTGTGTTAGCATGTGCTCTTGCATCCTCGCTGATGCTCCTCTTTAATTCTGTTCTGGACAAATGTAGCCATTTTCCAAGTCTACAGTTTTGCAAGCCAAAAGCACCTCACACCTGGGAGTAGATGCCCTCCTGGCAGAAATAATTGAAGAAGTTTCTGGCAACGTTACTGTTTTGTTTCAATGGTATATATATTTCATTTGGATTCTAGGTGTAAGAGCTGCATATTGATAATCCATTACTTTCTTTAATTGATTCACAAAATGGCTGCTGATATTTTTGTTGTATACTACACAACTTTCTTGCTGGATGTACAACTTTCTGTAGGCCTATTTTCTGGTATATATCTAGATATGCTGGTGACTTAGCCTCTGAACTATAGAAAAGAATTTATTGTTCAGGGTAGGGCTAAGTCACCAGCTTATCTAGATATATACCAGAAATTAAATGTACATTTGACAAAGCAAAGACTTAGCATTCTTTGCTTTGTCAAATTACCTCTCTCCTCTTCACTGGATTAAAAAGGATCAAATCAATGAAGAAATTAACTGTAATGTTCTTCAGAAACTAGATTCTATATCTCTCTTTGTAGCTTATTATTTGGGGGTGAGGTGGGCATTGAGTTACCCCATGATGGAAATTTTTTATTCAGAGATTTTAATAATTTTGTGTGAAATTTTGGACACCTAGCTCTGTAAACATATCTAAACTAAATAATGCTGTTATTAATCACAGCACTTTACATCCTCCTTTGGTTGTCCTTGAGAAAATAGTTACTGGCAGGGCTTAAATTTCCATTACCAATAGGAAAAAAGACAAGTAATTGTATTCTTCAATTACGAACAGTAGGTGACGATATATTTATAGTCTGTCAAAAAACTGTATAAGCTCCTTTGCAATGTTGCTCCATTTAAGCCCGGCACTGAATGGTATTTATACATGCGTCACCCAGTTTTCTCTTCCCTGGCTTTGTGCAATCGGTTGTGAATGCTTGTCATTCGTGGGCCTGTTGTGGCACAGGCTCCAGTGGTTCACATGCCTGAACTGAGCACCTTCCAGGTTTCCTTGTACTTCTTTTCTTATTGAAAACAATTGCTGAGAGATCTATTCTTGGTGAGCCAGACTGGATGAAACCATTTTGTGAGTAGCCATCACAACAGTAGTAGAAGCAAGGTGACTGAAAAACATCCTACACTAATACACATGCACACACACACACACACACACACACTTTCATCTGTCACACAGTTGATTCAAGAGCTGCAGAACTTGCCTTGTAAAGTAGTATCTTAACCCTCCCATTGAATCAGGCAGTTGGTTCCTATGCTCCCTTGAAGTATATGTTTAAAGATATGTGTATGTTAGAAAAGTCCTCCTTGAGAAAGTTGTGTCACTATTTTGCAAAGTTCATAAAATATCTGAGAATTTTCTTTTTTTAATCACAGAGGAATTAAAAAAAAAAAAAAAGGTTGTGAAGAGCGTAGAACCCAGTGGGGTCTCACTGACATGAACTTTATGCTGTACTGAATGTTCTTTTCTTAATGATGCAGAACATGTAAATTTTGACAAAAATTTCAAGGCAAAGATATGGAACTTCCAGTTATACTCTGATCAGTGCTCCCTGACTAATGATCATGAAATTTTCTTCCTGTTTCATCTCTCACTCCAGTATGCAATTCCAACAGTTCTTTATTTTAGCTGTAGCAAAAATGGGGTTGTAGCCTAAAGGAAAATGACAACTAGGCAACAACAGACATTAAAGTCTGCAACAACAGACTTTAATGGCTGTCTATTCCAAAATAATGGTTATTCCAAAATATAAAAATTGCAACCATGAACCCCCTTTGAATTCCTGAAGGGTTTTCAGTACTTTGCCAGTCACTTTTTCATAAAATACATGAAGATAACAAAAGAATGACAAATCTAAATTGCAGATGGTTTTTTCCTTTCTCTCATTTCATTCATTTTCAATGCAGAGGATGGGATGTTTGGGACATAGAGTCATATTTGATAGCATTTTCATGTTTATTTTGATTGTGAGACATGCTACAATTTGGATTTGAGGCACTCTTTCCAAGAATAAGTCATTTGCAATCTATGTATTTTGTTGCAGCAAAGATGTAAATAAGCAGATTTTATTGTCTCTTTCTAGTGATTTACAGTCTTCTCTATGTGTATCTTTTTCTAACCAAAGACTCAGTTTTCTTCTGATTTTAGTCAAAAATGGTTGGCTATATTTCTGGTTTTAATGCAGCACTGCTGACAACTGTGAAGGCAAACAAAAAAACTATTAAAGTGAAATCCCACTGTTTATTTTAGGAAATAAAAATTTTCCAAATACATAAATAATGTGCTTTTTGTATTTGTAATGTGAGTTTCTTCTTCAACATTTGTCTCAGAACTAGTTCCCAACATTCTACACAGTCTAGTTGCACAATAAATGCCTAGTGTCTCACTGAAGAAAACAATTCATTTTATAAGCTCTTCCTGATGACTAAGATGAACCTCATCATCAAGAAAGCTGCTCTGCAGTATTATAGACCCTCAGGCTATTTCTTCTCTTGCAAAATAAATGTTACTACAGGTATTTCATTTGTAAAAAAAAAAAAAAATTGTAGATAACATGCAGTTTTCTGCAGTGTGTCAAATTTTTTAAAAAAATCTTTATTCCTCATTCCTACATTCATCTTGTTGCCCAACCAATTTCTCTTCTTATTGTGTAGTAAGATTTGAGATAGGGACAGACATTAAAAGATCCCAAAACTGGACAGATTGATATACTTACCTTCTTCTTCCCTTCATGGCAGAGAGCTCTTGTTGCCTAACCAATTTCTCTTCTTGTTGTGTAGTAAGATTTGAGATGGGAACAGACATTGAAAGACCCAAAACTGGACAGGGTGATTGACACACTTGCCTTCTTCTGCCATTCATGGCAGACAGCATGGAGCGTGGTATCTCTCCTAAAGTAGAAGATGGCTTCAAACTTTATTTAAAAGCATCATAAGAAATTTTTTCTAGTCTATAGAACTCAGGAGGTGTTTCTTTTCCTCATCCTCCTCGTGATTTCTTTCTATGCAATGGGCACAGAACTAAGTGTTGACATAGTTGTTAAGATATCTTGTTGATTTTTTTGAAATTCAGTGACTCTTCCTCCTGACATGCTTAACTCCTGCAGATTTTTGAAATTCTCTTACTTAGATAAATACTGTCCAAACTGATCTCTGCTTTCTCTGAAATCTTATAAGGCCTCATACAGTTTTTGGTTATACCATTTATTTGGAACTTCATGAACTAAACTGAGAGCTCCCAGAGAGCAAAGACCATGCCTTATAATATTTAATCAACTGTTTCTGGTATTTATTATTACATTCAAAAACATATTAAAAATTCTAGTCCCAGATCTGCTAACAGTGAATAATATATCTCTAATATATCCAGATGTCAGTTTCTTAATAAATAAATAATTGAACAGACAAGTAAATAAATGGAATATACAGATTCCTCTTGTAATACCAAAGAGGTCATCAGATTATTTCTACTCTGGGCTGTAAGAACTGGTTGGATATCATCTGTTAATGATATCAAAGAAAATCCTAGTTGCTTGAAAAAATAAGCTGATAAAATTATCTAGTTTAACATTTTTTTCTATGTATTTGGACTTTTCAATGAAGGCATCTGCTATTGTTATCCTCTAAATGAGTGCTAATATATTATCATGTGAATAAAAAGAAGCAATATTAGTTAACCACATTAGAAATTGCCTATAATGTATAACTTAGCTGCTTGAATTTTTTGGTAATCATGCGTGCTTGAAAGCTTGTTGTGCTATTAAGACTTGGTGTCACATAAAACTGATTTTCTCTAAAGTCTGCCACTTATTTTGTAAAAGGGGTAACAGAATCTCTGAACCTCTATAAAATGTAGAAGTAGGGGGCGGAGCAAGACGGCCGAATAGGAACAGCTCCAGTCTCCAACTCCCAGCGCGAGCAACACAGAAGACCGGTGATTTCTGCATTTTCAACTAAGGTACTGGGGTCACCTCACTAGGGAGTGCTGGACAATCGGTGCTGGTCAGCTGCTGCAGCCCGACCAGTGAGAGCTGAAGCAGGGCGAGGCATCGCCTCACCTGGGAAGCGCAAGCGGGAAGGGAATCCCTTTTCCAAGCCAGTGGAACTGAGACACACAACACCTGGAAAATGGGGTGTCTCCGACCCCAATACTGTGCTTTAAGCAAAGGGGCACACCAGGAGAATATACCCCACACCTGGCCGGGAGGGTCCCACGCCCACGGAATCTCCCTCATTGCTAACACAGCAGTCTGCGATCTAACCGCAAGGCAGCAGCGAGGCTGGGGGAGGGGCGCCCGCCATTGCTGAGGCTTAAGTAGGTAAACAAAGCCGCTGGGAAGCTCGAACTGGGTGGAACTCACAGCAGCTCAAGGAAACCTGCCTGTCTCTGTAGACTCCGCCTCTGGGGACAGGGCTCAGGTAAAAAACAACAGGGGAAGCAGCAGGAACCTCTGCAGAGGCAAAGGACTCTGTCTGACAGCTTTGAAGAGAGCAGTGGATCTCCCAACACGGAGGTTGAGATCTGAGAAGGGACAGACTGCCTGCTCAAGTGGGTCCCTGACCCCTGAGTAGCCTAACTGGGAGACATCCCCCACTAGGGGCAGTCTGACACCCCACACCTCACAGGATGGAGAACACCCCTGAGAGGAAGCTTCCAAAGTAAGAATCAGACAAGTACACTCGCTGTTCAGCAATAATCTATCTTCTGCAACCTCTGCTGCTGATACCCAGGCAAACAGGGTGTGGACTGGACCTCAAGCAATCTCCAACAGACCTACAGCTGAGGGTCCTGACTGTTAGAAGGAAAACTAGCAAACAGGAAGAACACCTATACCAAAACCCCATCAGTACGTCACCATCATCAAAGACCAGAGGCAGATAAAACCACAAAGCTGGGGAAGAAGCAGGGCAGAAAAGCTGGAAATTCAAAAAATAAGAGCACATCTCACCCTGCAAAGGAGCGCAGCCCATCACCAGCAACGGATCAAAGCTGGTCAGAGAATGACTTTGACGAGATGAGAGAAGAAGGCTTCAGTCCATCAAACTTCTCAGAGCTAAAGGAGGAATTACGTACCCAGCACAAAGAAACTAATAATCTTGAAAAAAGAGTGGAAGAATTGACAGCTAGACTAATTAATGCAGAGAAGGTCATAAACGAAATGACAGAGATGAAAGCCATGACATGAGAAATACGTGACAAATGCACAAGCTTCAGTAACCAATCAACTGGAAGAAAGAGTATCAGCGATTGAGGATCAAATGAATGAAATGAAGTGAGAAGAGAAACCAAAAGAAAAAAGAAGAAAAAGAAATGAACAAAGCCTGCAAGGAGTATGGGATTATGTAAAAAGACCAAATATATGTCTGATTGGGGTGCCTGAAAGTGAGGGGGAGAATGGAAACAAGTCGGAAAACACTCTTCAGGATATCATCCAGGAGAACTTCCCCAACCTAGCAGGGCAGGCCAACATTCAAATTCAGGAAATACAGAGAATGCCACAAAGATACTCCTCGAGAAGAGCAACTCCAAGACACATAATTGCCAGATTCACCAAAGTTGAAATGAAGGAAAGAATCTTAAGGGCAGCCAGAGAGAAAGGTCAGGTTACCCACAAAGGGAAGCCCATCAGACTAACAGCAGACCTCTAGGCAGAAACTCTACAAGCCAGAAGAGAGTGGGGGCCAATATTCAACATTCTTAAAGAAAAGAATTTTAAACCCAGAATTTCATATCCAGCCAAACTAAGTTTCATAAGTGAAGGAGAAATAAAATCCTTTACAGATAAGCAAATGCTTAGAGATTTTGTCACTACCAGGCCTGCGTTACAAGAGACCCTGAAGACCCAGGCCTGCGTTACAAGAGACCCTAAACATGGAAAGGAACAACCGGTACCAGCCATTGCAAAAACATGCCAAAATGTAAAGACCATCGAGGCTAGGAAGAAACTGCATCAACTAATGAGCAAAATAACCAGTTAATATCTTAATGGCAGGATCAAGTTCACACATAACAATATTAACCTTAAATGTTAATGGACTAAATGCTCCAATTAAAAGACACAGAGTGGCAAACTGGATAAAGAGTCAAGACCCATCAGTCTGCTGTCTTCAGGAGACCCATCTCACATGCAGAGACATACACAGGCTCAAAATAAAGGGATAGAGGAAGATCTACTAAGGAAATGGAGAACAAAAAAAAGCAGGGGTTGCAATCCTAGTCTCTGATAAAATAAACTTTAAACCATCAAAGATCAAAAGAGACAAAGAAGGCCATTACATAATGGTAAAGGGATCAATTCAACAGGAACAGCTAACTATTCTAAATATATATGCACCCAATACAGGAGCACCCAGATTCATAAAGCAAGTCCTTAGAGACTTATAAAGAGATTAGACTCCCATACAATAATAATGGGAGACTTCAACACTCCACTGTCAACATTAGACAGATCAACGAGACAGAAAGTTAACAAGGATATCCAGGAATTGAACTCATCTCTGCACCAAGCGGACCTAATAGACATCTATAGAACTCTCCACCCCAAATCAACAGAATATACGTTCTTCTCAGCACCACATCGCACTTATTCCAAAATTTACCACATAATTGGAAGTAAAGCACTCCTCAGCAAATGGAAAAGAACAAAAATTATAACAAACTGTCTCTCAGACCACAGTGCAATCAAACTAGAACTCAGGACTAAGAAACTCAATCAAAACCGCTCAACTACATGGACACTGAACAACCTGCTCCTGAATGACTACTGGGTACATAACGAAATGAAGGCAGAAATAAAGATGTTCTTTGAAACCAATGAGAACAAAGATAGAACATACCAGAATCTCTGGGACACATTTAAAGCAGTGTGTAGAGGGAAATTTATAGCACTAAATGCCCACAAGAGAAAGCTGGAAAGATCTAAAATTGACACTCTAACATCACAATTAAAAGAACTGGAAAAGCAAGAGCAAACACATTCAAAAGCTAGCAGAAGGGAAGAAATAACTAAGATCAGTCAGAACTGAAGGAGATAGAGACACAAAAAAACCCTCCAAAAAAATCAATGAATCCAGTAGTTGGTCTTTTGAAAACATCAACAAAATTGACAGACCTCTAGCAAGACTAATAAAGAAGAAAAGAGAGAATAATCAAATAGAGCAATAAACAATGATAAAGGGGATATCACCACCGACCCCACAGAAATACAAACTACCATCAGAGAATACTATAAACACCTCTACACAAATCAACTAGAAAATCTAGAAGAAATGGCTAATTTCCTGGACACTTACACTCTCCTAAGACTAAACCAGGAAGAAGTTGAATCCCTGAATAGACCAATAGCAGGCTCTGAAATTGAGGCAATAGTTAATAGCCTACCAACCAAAAAAAGTCCAGGACCAGATGGATTCACAGCTGAATTCTACCAGAGGTACAAAGAGGAGCTGGTATCATTCCTTCTGGAACTATTCCAATCAATTGAAAAAGAGGGAATCCTCCCTAACTCATTTTATGAGGCCATCATCATCCTGATACCAAAGCCTGGCAGAGACACAACAAAAAAAGAAAATTTTAGACCAATATCCCTGATGAACATCAGTGCAAAAATCCACAATAAAATACTGGCAAAACGGATTCAGCAGCACATCAAAAAGCTTATCCACCATGATCAAGTGGGCTTCATCCCTGGGATGCAAGGCTGGTTCAACATTCGCAAATCAATAAACATAATTCAGCATATCAACAGAACCAAAGACAAGAACCACATGATTATCTCAATAGATGCAGAAAAGGCTTTTGACAAAATTCAACAGCCCTTCATGCTAAAAATGCTCAATAAATTCGGTATTGATGGAACGTACCTCAAAATTATAAGAGCTATTTATGACAAACCCACAGCCAATATCATACTGAATGGGGAAAATCTGGAAAAATTCCCTTTGAAAACTGGCACAAGACAGGGATGCCCTCTCTCACCACTCCTATTCAACATAGTGTTGGAAGTTCTGGCTAGGGCAATCAGGCAAGAGAAAGAAATCAAGGGCATCCAGTTAGGAAAAGAAGAAGTCAAATTGTCCCTGTTTGCAGATGACATGATTGTATATTTAGAAAACCCCATTGTCTCAGCCCAAAATCTCCTTAAGCTGATAAGCAACTTCAGCAAAGTCTTAGGATACAGAATTAATGTGCAAAAATCACAAGCATTCTTATACACCAGTAACAGACAAGCAGAGAGCCAAATCATGAATGAACTTCCATTCACAATTGCTTCAAAGAGAATCAAATACCTAGGAATCCAACTTACAAGGGATGTAAAGGACCTCTTCAAGGAGAACTACAAACCACTGCTCAGTGAAATAAAAGAGGACAAAACCAAATGGAAGAACACACCATGCTCATGGATAGGAAGAATCAATATCGTGAAAATGGCCATACTGCCCAAGGTTATTTATAGATTCAATGCCATCCCCATCAAGCTACCAATGAGTTTCTTCACAGAATTGGAAAAAACTGCTTTAAAGTTCATATGGAACCAAAAAAGAGCCCACATTGCCAAGACAATCCTAAGTCAGAAGGACAAACTGGAGGTGTCACGCTACCTGACTTCAAACTATACTACAAGGCTACAGTAACCAAAACAGCATGGT
>NC_045448.1:35667625-35668240 GCF_002776525.5 Piliocolobus tephrosceles | reverse complement strand
AAACAAGAAATGGGGAAAGGATTCCCTATTTAATAAATGGTGCTGGGAAAATTGGCTAGCCATAAGTAGAAAGCTGAAACTGGATCCTTTCCTTACTCCTTATATGAAGATTAATTCAAGATGGATTAGAGACTTAAATGTTAGACCTAATACCATAAAAACCCTAGAAGAAAATCTAGGTAGTACCATTCAGGACATAGGCATGGGCAAGGACTTCATGTCTAAAACACCAAAAGCAATGGCAACAAAAGCCAAAATTGACAAATGGGATCTAATTAAACTAAAGAGCTTCTGCACAGCAAAAGAAACTACCATCAGAGTGAACAGGCAACCTACAGAATGGGAGAAAATTTTTGCAATCTACCCATCTGAGAAAGGGCTAATGTCCAGAATCTACAAAGAACTCAAACAAATATACAAGAAAAAAACAACCCCATCAAAAAGTGGGCAAAGGATATGAACAGACATTTCTCAAAAGAAGACATTCATACAACCAACAGACACATGAAAAAATGCTCATCATCACTGGCCATCAGAGAAATGCAAATCAAAACCACAATGAGATACCATCTCACACCAGTTAGAATGGCAATCATTAAAAAAATCAGGAAACAA
>NC_045448.1:35645562-35667525 GCF_002776525.5 Piliocolobus tephrosceles | reverse complement strand
GTCCAGAATCTACAAAGAACTCAAACAAATATACAAGAAAAAAACAACCCCATCAAAAAGTGGGCAAAGGATATGAACAGACATTTCTCAAAAGAAGACATTCATACAACCAACAGACACATGAAAAAATGCTCATCATCACTGGCCATCAGAGAAATGCAAATCAAAACCACAATGAGATACCATCTCACACCAGTTAGAATGGCAATCATTAAAAAATCAGGAAACAACAGGTGTTGGAGAGGATGTGGAGAAATAGGAAAACTTTTACACTGTTGGTGGGATTGTAAACTAGTTCAACCATTATGGAAAACAGTATGGCAATTCCTCAAGGTCTAGAACTAGATGTACCATATGACCCAGCCATCCCACTACTGGGTATATACCCAAAGGATTATAAATTATTCCACTAGAGACCTAGAGACACATGCACACGTATGTTTACTGCGGCACTATTCACAATAGCAAAGACTTGGAATCAACCCAAATGTCCATCTGTGACAGATTGGATTAAGAAAATGTGGCACATATACACCATGGAATACTATGCAGCCATAAAAAAGGATGAGTTTGTGTCCTTTGTAGGGACATGGATGCAGCTGGAAACCATCATTCTTAGCAAACTATCAGAAGAAGAGAAAACCAAACACCGCATGTTCTCACTCATAGGTGGGAACTGAACAATGAGCTCACTTGGACTCGGGAAGGGGAACATCACACATCAGGGCCTATCATGGGGAGCGGGTAGGGGGGAGGGATTGCATTGGGGAGTTATACCTGATATAAATGATGAATTGATGGGTGCTGACGAGTTGATGGGTGCAGCACACCAACATGGCACAAGTATACATATGTAACAAACCTGCACGTTATGCACATGAACCCTAGAACTTAAAGTATAATAAAAATAAAAATAAAAAGAAATTTAAAAGATTTGTGCTATTGATACAGTACTGAATTATAATACCTAATTCAAGAGAGACTTGGAAGCTGTTTATATTATAACGATGAAAAAAATAAAGTCACAGGAGGTTAAGTGACTTTTTCAAGATATTTGACAAAGAGAAGCATGATTCAGTGGCATGAGCACTGGCTTGGGCTTAGGCAGGAGAATTGCTTGAACGCAGGAGGCGGAGGTTGCAGTGAGCTGAGATCATGCAATTGCACTCCAGCCTGGGCAACAAGAATGAGACTCAAAAATAAATAAATAAATAAAGCACTGTATTGGATGTTAGAAATCTCTAATTGCATTTCTAGCTATGCCAAGTATTTGTTATACCTGAGTGTTCTAATTTCTTGGACAAAAAGATGGAAGGGCTACAAAATATTTAAGTTTCTTTAATTTTAAAAGTTCAAATTTGAAGTTAAAGTCACACTACAATTAAAAAGATTAGTCAATGACTGAATTCCTGAGAGCTCCATGTTGAGTGGACAGTCATCCCACCAGCCCTTTGTATCTGCATGTTCTGTAGCCACAGGCTCAACAAACCATGAATTGAAAATATTTTTAAAAATAATAAAAAATAACAACAATATGACAAAAAAGAATCGGAATTACAAAAAAAAATCCAATAAAGTATATCTACTATTTACATATCATTTGTATTGTATTAGGTGTCAGCGGTAATCTATAAATGATTTAGAGTATGCAGGAGGATGTGCATAGGTTATATGTAAATACCATGCCATTTAATATAAGGGATTTGAGGATCTACAGATTTTGGTATGAGACAGGTCCTGCAAATAATCCCCACTGGATACTGAGATGATTTCATGAATGACTGTGTGATAGTTAACAGTGGCAACAACAGGACAGGACAAGCAAAAAGTGTTAGCATCAGGAGGCAATTAGACAAGATGAACATACTTGTTACCAGTAACAATGCATGTGAGAGAGGGTCAGTTCAAGACCTGGCAACCCAGGCAGGTCAGTGCATTCAGGATCTGGTGGATAAGAAACTCTAAGGCCAGGGAAATCAGAGAGGACAGAGCAGGAATTATGAGAAAAGTTTGCAGGATCTTGAGCAACTAGACACTGGTTTGCAAGTGGTCTGCGTAAGCAGAATAGTTGTATTTCAGCAGGTAAATATGCAGTTAATAACAATCATAGAGTTTTGAGTCCAAGGTTAGAAATAATCTCAGAGGGTGGCCAGTCCTGAAGCTACAGAGAGTATACCTTATTAGAGACAGAAGGAGGCACAAAGGGACAAGGCAGAATCTGACACGGGTACATACATATATTTCATTTACTTGACTTCTCATTAGAAAAGACCTGAGCCAAGTGAAGAAGCAGCGAGACAACTAAATGCTCTGAATAGAAAGAGGATAGCAAGATTGGGTTAGTGAACTTCTTATAGAGAGTGAAAGTCTTGATGACTCAGTTACAATTTGAAAAAGAGAAAAGGAGCTGAGCTGGTGCTCCAGAAAAGATATTTGAAAAGGATTTTTTCTGAAAGATACTTTGCAGAATTTGTAATATGCAACTCTTCTAAAAATATTTGATTAAATATCAATTTCATTAATGCAATATGGGCACTTTGAGCATGTGTCAAACACAAATGCTGCCCTTGTGTGCCCAGTTCCACTCGTTCTCTGAAAATACTCCCTCCCTCTAGGGGAGTGATTCTTAAAGCAAGGTTTGTAAACAGTAGACTCTTTGGGGAAATGTACTGTCAAATTACAAATATTCCCCACAAACATCACACAGTCCTATATCCATACGCTTTGTGCAAACATACCCCATATCCTGCCAGAGCTACACGAACACAATGTAATTATTCTGGTGTCCCTTTGATTTTGAAAAACCGTACTCTAAGAAATATTTGCTTATTTGTTTCTGCTGCATAATAAACATGTTTTAACGTGCTTATCATAGACTTTTTTACTCATTGTATAAAACACTTTTATCTCTTAAGGCATCATTTCTTGTCCCTCATTCCAGATAACTGTTGAGTTAAATTCTAGTTACAGCTGAAAGGATGCTGGTAATTGAACTTCTAAGGTATGGAAAGGAGGGCAAGATCTGTGTGCCCCTGAGAATTCTCTGGCTCTTGCCCATAGCTATGTTTCCAACTGGGATAGGTACACATCCCCTTAACAAGAAGAAAATATTTTCCACTTTTCAAAATTCATTATCTGTTCTGCCACAGATGAAGCAGGATGTAAACCTGACCCACTGGCAGCCCATCAGGAGAGATTTATCTGGAAACTTCCCCTGAGGATCCATAGCACATTTGAAAACAACAGGTGAAACCAACACCTGAAAAGAAAGGGGAAAAACTGGTTCAACTTCTTTGAGCAGGAAATACCATCCTCTTTAGCCAGCCCCCTTCACTCTTCCTCCTGTTTCTTCTGAGAGTTGAGTGCACCTTTATGAATTTCTTCTCAAGATTCTCTTTCTGTTTTGCACCCCTCCCCCATCTTTATTTACAATTTCATTTTTTGCTTTCTCTCATCCATATAATTTTATTTCATGTTTTCCCCAATGTAAAATCTTCTTCCATTCTAGCAATTTATACCATTCCGAAGTCATATTCCTTTATTTCTTCCTTGTCTTCCCACTACTGTCACAGGATCTTTGGGGTGATTCCTTTCCAGCTGGAAACCTCTGTGGCCAGAGGTGCCTTTGCCTAAGTTTTGCTGAGGCGCACTGGGCTCGTTCTGCCCACTCAGCTGCCCTCAGCTCATGCTACTGGCCTAAATCCCATGCCCACCTAGAGCAAGTGGAGCGGCAAGTGGTGTGTGAGCTAGTGAGCATGGGGTAGCATGGGGTCCAGCCCCTGTGCACAGCCAGGCATGCTGGCAGCAGAAGGCAGGCAGATTTAGGCACTGGCCTGGGCACCAGCTCCCTGTGAGGCTGCATTTTGGACCAGGCATACTGCAAGCAGCTTTCATGGCTGGTACCAGGAAATGCAGTGATGCCCAGAAGCTTGGGGATGCCAGAAACTGCAGAGCACCAAAGAGGGTGTCATAGCCTTGGCTTTGGGGTCTTCTGGGTCTGGGCTCCCTGAAGGGCCACAGCTCTTCTCTCCTTTTTTCTTTCCCTCTTCTTGCCCACAATGTGGCAAACAAAAGGCATGTTTCAGCCCTATTTGTGTTACAGCTCTTTTAGCCCCACCATTCAGCAGGTCCTGAGTCCTGGTCCTGCATCTAGGAAGAATGAGGTACACAGACAAGTTGGGGGTGAACAAGGTGAAGAAATTTGTTGAGCAAAAGAACAGTTCAGGGGAGACCCAAATTGATTAGCTCCTTTCTGCAGGGAGAGTGTCTCAAAAAGTGTTTAGCTCTCAGCAGAGAGGAGACCCTGAAATAGGTAGCCCTTCTCTACAACTGGTAGTTCCAACATCTGCTCAGCTTTCAGCAGAGAGGAGACCATGGAGTGGGTAGCTCCTTTCTGCAGCTGGTCATCACATCTCTACTCAGCTCTCAGCAGAGAGGAGACCCTGGAGTGGGTAGCTCCTCTTTGCAAATGGTTGTCTTGTCGTCTCCTCCAGTCTGACTGAGTCCAGGGTTTTTATGGGCTTCAGAAGGGAGGAAGTGTGTGCTGATTGGTCCATGGGCAGCCATGGGCAGCCTCAGAGAAAGCACCATAAGTTCTCACTCCTGTCCATGGGACTTGCAGCCTGGTCCCCAGGCTTCACTTCTTTCCTAGCTTGGAGGTAGGTCTTCATCGAGGACCCATCCCTTTTTGTGGGAGAGTCTGTCTGCCTCCTGCCTCCTGCCTCTCTTCATAGCACCCAGGCTGTTCATGCTGAGGGGTGCCTGCAGGCCAGCACGGAGCTGCCCTCAGCACCCTCACACCAACCTCCCATGCTTGTTGGTGCCCAAAGTCCAGAGTCAACACTTCCCCAAGCATACACACACCCATCTGGGTTGCTACAGTACCTGGGCTTGGCCTCAAATTTGCTCAGAGATCAGAGCTGGTGTCAGGCGTCAGGAGAGGCCAGGTAGTGGGAGCAGGCATTCCTGAGCTTGCAGGGGAAGAGGAGGGCCCTCCTGGGTCCCTTACAGTGCATAGATACCAGGGTCTGCAGCTGAGGCTTGGGCAGCCACAGCTGTGCCTGGGAGGGCAGGATTCCTGCTGGTCCTGAACCCAAGAGCACAGGAATGCCCAGGTCCACAGCAGTGGTTTGGGAAGCTTGGGTGACTGCAGCTCTGCCTGGGAGGGTGGGGTTCCTGCTGGCTCCCGGCCCCCAAGAGCACAGGGGTACCTGGGCCTGCAGTTAGGGCTTGGGCAAATGCAGCTGTGACCTGGAGGGCAGGGCTCTTGCCTGCTCCTGGCTCCCACTGGCCTTATGGAGCATGCTGCCCCACTCCCATGCAGTGTACCTCCCCCACTGCAGCCAGCATCATGGCAGTGGTGGCTCCAGACAGGCGGATCCAGCCATCACTACTACCCTCAATGAATTATAACTTCTCATTTTCTGCTGAAACGATTTCCCTAAAACAATTCTCTCAAGTAGAGGACAGCCTTCCTCTTACTCTTTTCACATTGTGGTAAAAAATGGAGAGCACTTTCCACATGTCCAATGCTTCTTTTAGCTTTTAGTATTACCAATATTATATGTCAGCCCTTTTCCTTTGATGTCTGTCCTTTTCTGTACCACTTATTTGTATTATCCTCTGCTCTTCCCTATTTTTATTTTGCTGTCACCAAGTTGAGTGCCTATAATGCAAAATATCATGGTTGATACAGTGCATAGGTATTTATATTAGTATGAGACAGAAGTATAGATAAAGTATCATGTGGCATCAGAGGAGATAGACATTTCATCTTGTTTGTATAATAAAAAAAGTCTCCTGGGAAGAGGGGACAGTGAGATCAAAATTAGGATTGTAAAATAGAAGGGAAGTGTGTGGGAATAACATTTAAAGGCTTAGTGTATACTCCAAGAAAGCCAGTCTGTCCGGTTGAACATCAGCAAATGCTAAGTATTGAGAAATGCATGTGGAGGTGATAATGAAACTATGCCAACTGGGGAGGGTGCTCAGAAAGATGGCAAAAGGAAAAGGATAGCTGACAAGACAATGGAGTGCCCTTGTCCAGCAGGTGAGAGAATGGAGGAGAGACAGGTCAGAGGACAATTGTAGATCAAAAGTCAATGGAAGATAAGAACTTTATAGAGAAATCTGCTATCAAGATCAAAAAATGAATGTAGATCAAGTGGATTATGATCTGAAAGGAAGTTGTTGGTTTGAGGTCATTAGTGAATTTCAAAAGCATCATCTTAACAGACTTGAGGGACTAAGTGCACTGAATTAAGTGATGAGCTGGTAACACATGAACAATTCATTTATTATACAGCAATATATAAGCATATTTTTAATTAGTGAGAAAAAATTGGGTTAAGTGTTTAGGAACTTACTGTTTCAAAGATGGGGCATTTAAAAGTTACAATGTAAAATAAAAAATCTCACTATGTTATAAATTTTGCTATCTTTTTCCCAGAACCCTACCTTTCCAGAATGAGAGGATTCTTGCTTTTCCTTTAACTTACTAACTTCTCTGACTTCTATAGAACCTACATAATGGGGAAATAGAGATATTGTAAGATATAAAAAGGATAAAATATATTAAATAAAGACCTGAGCAAGAGTGAGAGTTGAAAAAGATAAAAGCCTACTCAAGTGGATTTTTGAGAGTGTTTTTAGAAACTAGGAATTGTATGTGATTGATTCGGAGACAGCTGTAGTTTGTGAGGCATTGAGAGTGAAAACTCAGCTGTGGTTTGTGAGGCATTGAGAGTGAAAACTCAGCTGTAGTTTGTGAGGCATTGAGCATGGAATTGGATGAAGAGACCTTTAGAGAAGCAGTTCTGTGTCTTATAAAGATGCTCCTCTTTTGGTGACTTTGCCATAAATTTTCAGTTAAAAAATTTTTAAATAAAAATTGTTTTGTATGCTAGATTAATAATTCTATAATGCCACATCCTGCTGATAATGGAGTGAGTGGCTCTGTTACATAATGTTTACATAGGAATGTATGTTGTAGTCAGGTATATATTTCTGTGTATTTTGTATTTAAATGTGTATAATTTAGTAGAGGCATATGAGAATGCAAGAAAAAAAAAGGATAGCTGATGAACTAGGCAGGGTGCATGATATCAAAAGCAGAAGAGGATAAATCCACAAGAAGAAGGGAAACTACATCCTTTGAGATGAGAAGAAAGCTAGAAAGAATTAAGAGAGCAAAAAGCTAAAGATTTTTGTATAGAGAAGTGGGTGAAATACCCTCCATAGAGAATGAGGGGTTTACTTCAATAAGTGGGAAAGAATTGGAATAGGCATGTTGGCATGGAATAGCAATTTGTTTAGAAGTATTGCCAAGCAGCAATGTCAGACCTGATGGAGATGGAAAATATTCATTTCTAGGGTATTTTCTCAAATGTCTTATGAACCTCTCCCAGAGCTGTCATTATGAAGAAGTAGAGGCAGGAGAATTTTATAGTGTAAACTTTACAATGAACTGTAAGCAAGGATAAACTGATGGTAGTTGGCAGTCTGCTGTTAACTACTGGTGAGTGACTGGCTCTAAATTCCCTCAATCGTACATATAAACTCTCACATTCTTTGTAGGGTTTTGAAACTGAGTACAGTGATAGTAAAACTGGCCTAATTGTCCCATAGAACCATGTTTATGATTTCTTTTCCATAAACATAGAAAATATCCAGTCTTAAAATTTAAGAAAGTTACATTTGTCTTATCTGAGTTCCCTTCTCAGGAAACCAACCATAAAGCCTTCCAGATAGTATCAAGGAATTGAAACTTACCAGGTTATTGCATCTGGACGATGAGACACAGACCCCTTAGGCACCATGACTGCTTAACTGACCACCTGCTTCCTATAGACCAAGTCCTCCACCTTGCCCTTACCTAATTCCTTTTTCCCCATACCTGGTTACATTTTTCTATGCTATATAAACACAAAATTTTAACCAGCTGACATGTATTTGAGAGTGATCTCCCATCTGCTCAGCTGCAGCACCTGAATACAACCCTGGCAATACTTGTTGTCTCAGTGATTGGCTTTCTATTGAGTAACCCCTGGTGTTTTGGTTACAATAGAACAAATGCAGTGAGGAAGTCAAGCTTGCAAAGGTGAGCAAAGGGAAGAAGGAGCTGATATCAGCTGATACAGGTCCACAGCTGCATCTTCAGATACATGAAGAAGGAAGGAAGAAGGAAGGATAAGAAAATAGCTCCTAAGCAAACAGATTAAGGTATGTACAACCTTATCAAAAGCTCATGGACAGAGGTCCATTGCATAGACATTAAATATAAAGCACTCAAGCTATGAAAAATCATGGAAAGGGCATTTTCCAATTCCTAAGTATTCCAAATATACATTATTGACCAGAGATATTAGATAGCATATATGTTTTGAATTTTCAGTGCTGGAAAGTTGTGAGCTTGTGGACCACTGCTTAGTGCACCAATAATAAAGTTCTCCTTGTGGACTGACCACATCTTTATATTCATCATTATGTCCTCTTCAGAATGTAGCACTTTATATTGGGAACTCAGGAACATTAAAAAATAATGATTACATGGAAATAAACTTTGCCAGGACCGAAAATTTACAATTTTACTTACCCTTTTCTCTACCATCACCTTTTTTTTTTTAAGTTTCAAATGATCATTAATCAGATGATCATGTATCTTGTAATAACTATATCCACCTCAGACTTTTGACAGCCTTTTAACTTTGCTGATAAGACCTTCCTTCCAACAAAATCAGTTAATGAGTGATAACTCTAACATTGTGTTCTTATTAAGAAAATTACCTCGACTGGCTGCTCTGAAAAGCCATCTTTGCATTGTTCCTCGTCCGCCTCCTTGCTCGCCACAGCCTCCTCCACCGCCGCGGACTCCGGCAGCTTTATCGCCAGAGTCCCTGAACTCTCGCTTTCTTTTTAAATCCCCTGCATCGGATCACCGGCGTGCCCCACCACGTCAGACGCAGCCGTAGACACCAGCTCCGAAATCACCACCAAGCACTTAAAGGAGAAGAAGGAAGTTGTGGAAGAGGCAGAAAATGGAAGAGACGCCCCTGCTAACGGGGATGCTAATGAGGAAAACGGGGAGCAGGAGGCTGACAATGAGGTAGACGAAGAAGGTGGGGAGGAAGAGGAGGAGGAAGAAGGTGATGGTGAGGAAGAGGATGGAGATGAAGATGAGGAAGCTGAGTCAGCTACGGGCAAGCGGGCAGCTGAAGACGATGAGGATGACGATGTTGATACCAAGAAGCAGAAGACCGACGAGGATGACTAGACAGCAAAAAAGGAAAAGTTAAACTAAAAAAAAAAAAAGGCCGCCGTGACCTATTCACCCTCCACTTCCCGTCTCAGAATCTAAACGTGGTCACCTTCGAGTAGAGAGGCCCGCCCGCCCGCCCGCCGTGGGCAGTGCCACCCGCAGATGACACGCGCTCTCCACCACCCAACCCAAACCATGAGAATTTGCAACAGGGGAGGAAAAAAGAACCAAAACTTCCAAGGCCCTGCTTTTTTTCTTAAAAGTACTTTAAAAAGGAAATTTGTTTGTATTTTTTATTTACATTTTATATTTTTGTACATATTGTTAGGGTCAGCCATTTTTAATGATCTCGGATGACCAAACCAGCCTTCGGAGCCTTCTCTGTCCTACTTCTGACTTTACTTGTGGTGTGACCATGTTCATTATAATCTCAAAGGAGAAAAAAAACCTTGTAAAAAAAGCAAAAACGACAACAGAAAAACAATCTTATTCCGAGCATTCCAGTAACTTTTTTGTGTATGTACTTAGCTGTACTATAAGTAGTTGGTTTGTATGAGATGGTTAAAAAGGCCAAAGATAAAAGGTTTCTTTTTTTTCCTTTTTTGTCTATGAAGTTGCTGTTTATTTTTTTGGCCTGTTTGATGTATGTGTGAAACAATGTTGTCCAACAATAAACAGGAATTTTATTTTGCTGAGTTGTTCTAAAAAAAAAAAAAAGAAAGAAAATTACCTCAAACATTTGTAGCAAATGCCAGCTTTTTGGGAAATAGTGGAAGGGTAATTATATTGCTACTACCAATAATAATACTGACAAAAATAATTTTGAGTCCATTCTATGTAAGTTATGTACAATTATAAGGCTTTTACCCATGCTAATACAACTCAGTTTTCCAAGCTTCTGAGGACAGTAACACTGTTACCCCAATTTTACAAACATACATGAGAAATAATTGTTGTATACATGGACTCCTTAACACCTCAGGTTGTTTTCTTTACTTCTTGCCTTTACTAAATGCCAAGTGATGGTGAAGAATAGACAGTCACTTCATCCTTTTTAAGAATAATCTTTTCAGACTGAGTGCTACCGCTTTCATGCCTGTAATACCAGCACTTTGGGATGCCGAGACAGAAGGATTATTTGAGCCCAAGAGTTCAAGACCAGCCTGGCCAACATAGTAAGACCTCTTCTCTACAAAAAACAAACAAACAAAAAAGCAAATTTAAAACATTATCTGAGTGGTATATGCTTGTAGTCACAGCTACTCTGGAGGCTGAGGTAGGAGGATTGCTTGAGCCTAGGAGATTGAGGCTGTGGTGAGCCACAGTTGCACCACTACACTTAAGCCTGGGCAACAGAGTGAGACCCTGTCCCAAAATAAAATAACATAAAATAAAAATAACCTTTTTATTTTGAAATGGTTTTAGATTCATGGAAACGTGGTGAGAAAAATCTCATATATGTCATATACAGTTTTCCTTATTGTTAACATCTCACATTAGTATGGTACAGCTGTCACATATAATGCACCAATATTGATGCATTATTACAAAGTACAGTTCATATTCGATTCGAATTTCCTTAATTTTCACCTAAAGTCTCTTTCCTATCGAAGGATCCCATTCAGGATTCTACACTTCATTCAGTCTGCATGCCTCCTTAGGCTCCTTGAAACTCTGACAGTTTCCTGGCCTTTCTTTTTTTCTTTTTTTTTTAAATGAACTTGACAATTTAGAGGAGCACGGTCAGGTATTTTGAAGAATGTAGAATGTCTTATGGATTTTGCCTGGTGTTTTTCTCATGATTAGACTGGCATGATGGATTTTTGGAAGGAATGCCACAGAGGAAGTGACATTCTTATCATGTCATTATCAAATGTATATACTATAAATATGATTTATAACTGTTTATGCAGACCATGATTGTCTGGCTGTGGAATTATTTCTCAGTTTTCTCCCCACTAAAGGTACTCTTTTTGCCTTTCTCTATTCTCCTCTTTGAAATGAAGTCACTGTGGCATCCTGTAGTCAAGAAGTTGGGGCTATATGCCATCTTCTTGAACTAGGAGTATACACATACTTTTAATTTTGGAATTCTTCATGGAAGATTTCTCTATTATCTGCTATTTATTTGTTTACTTATTCAATTATCTATTTATATTGGTATGAACTCATGGATATTTATTTCACATTTTGGCTTATATTCCCATACTAGCCATGATTTATTTTTTGGCTCAAAGTATTCCAGCTTTGGGCATTGGGAGCTCTTTCACGATTGGCTGCTGTGTTCATTTGACATACGGTACTTTTGTTGTTGTGTATTTAAGGTCCGCTTTTGAAAGGAGAGGACACTTTATATAGTCTCTCAATTTTTATATCTCTATATAGATGATAATTTTAGATTATCTGTGTTTTCTATGTCAATAAAGAGCAATGCACAAAGAAGCACTTAAGCTGAATTAATATTTACCTTCCTCCAAAGCCTACTATGAGCATTTGAATGCTGTATTATGTTATTTTTTCATTTGGACCTCATAGTGTGTGCATTTTATAAGTAAATAAATGCTTGATGCTTGAACCTGAAAGTCTTTGCCTGCTATATTTTTAAAAAGTGTGAATTTAATAGAAAGGAACCTTAGTTACATTACCTTATATAGCAAAGAAATTTGCCATTGTCTAATACTTGGTTAAACTCCCATCACAATAATCTTTATAATGCATCATTTGAAGAGAATCTTCAAGTATGCATGATTTAAGCATAAACTATTGTATGATGATAGATGTTCCCTTTGATATCACAGAATTTCATTTCAGACTATATTTATTATCATCTACTTACTATATTTTGCCATCAGAAATTGTATTTTCACATG
The DNA here is from genome assembly GCF_002776525.5 of Piliocolobus tephrosceles. NCBI lineage: Eukaryota > Metazoa > Chordata > Mammalia > Primates > Cercopithecidae > Piliocolobus > Piliocolobus tephrosceles. The sequence goes on along the minus strand of NC_045448.1, from coordinate 35,655,399 downwards.
TATTTTTAATTCATCAGTTCTGGTGTGTCGTTTATAATGTATTTGCAATAAAATCTCAAGTTACAATGTATTTTTATTTGTGAAATTAAGCACAATTTAACAGCAGAACAAAATGTTATTTGTTAAAAATTATCACGCTGTTGAAAGCCAGAATATTCTGACTATACTTTTTGATCACACAGTTTTTTAACATAGTATTTTGATCTTAAGAAGGTTTGTATACTAAATGTTTGAAGTAAAACAGTAACAACATGAGTGTCTTTTCATTGTGAAGCATTTTCTGGAGTAATAGTCATTTGATTCACTTAATTTTTTTACTAATCCTCTCTATAATGCTTTTAAGATCCTTTAGGATCATATGGTAGGCAGGCCCAAAACATCTTGACTCTTGTCATTCATTTAACAAGTATTTAATGAATTTTATGTTCCGGGCAAAGTTACGTTTCCATGGGATACAGCAGTAAACAAACCAGGGAGAGTGCTTCTCTTATGACACTGAATATTCTCTATACAGTGCTGTTCATCAGAATTACAATGCTGGCCACAAATATGAGCCAAATATGCAATTTGGTATTTTCTAGTAGCCATGTGTTTAAAAAAAATGTGAAATTAACTGTAATATTTCTATTTAGTCCAGTATCGCCAAAACATTACCTTGTGTGATAACGGAGGTAGTTAATAAATACATTTTTATTACTTTTTATATTAAGTTTTTGAGATCCAATGTGTATTTTACACTTATAGCATGTTTCAATTTAAAGCAGACATTGTTAAAGTGCTTACTAGCTACATATGGCTGGTGGCTATTTTACTAGTCAACACATTTCTATGCTATAAACACCACAATCTTGGATAATGTTAGGGTAATTTAATTTAAGCTTGGAAGATTTGAAAGTGGATATCTTTTATTCCAAACCATAATAGAATTTGAAGCACAAATGTGAATTTTTTATATTCTAACAGAAGGTTTTATAAAATTCATCTATCATGAAATATTTTAAAAACGAGAGTAGGAGAACATATATTACACATTTTTATAATATCTGAACACCAATGATATCATTTTCAATTTGTTAAGGAAATAAAATGCAACAATTTACTTAGCATTGCTCACAGAAACTGTGCAGAAACAGAGCTAGGTTTGAAGTTTCTCATGTACGACTTTTATCGATAATTGATTAGGTGGGCGAACAATTCCATAAATGGGTTATTTATCCAGTTATTTCTTCCCTCTCACTACTGTACTATTTTTATTTCAGGATCTTGTTATTCTCTCTTTATTGGTTTCTGAATCACTCGAATACTCTTATCTCCTTGAACTGTATCTTTTATCTACTGCTTAAACAAGGTGAATGGCTTAGTGATTACTAAAACTGTTTCAAAACTTTGATTCTTAGCTCAATATGTAATGTTTTTCATGCAACTTCTATTTTTTTTATTGGTGGGAGAATTCAAGGGAGTCAGTGATGGTTAAAAAGTTCAGGACAATTGGGAGAGGTAGGGCAAGGGCTAATAAGAAGAAAATCCAGCCAAAGCGTTTTGACCACAATTCTTACTGTTAAAGTTTATGCTATCTTCATTGACATACTTCTTTCAACTATAGCAGGGCTGTTCTTGATCTGTTCCCAAACCTACATATATTATTAGAGACAACTAGTAAAAGCAGATTTCTCCTTAAATGTTGAGTAAATGTATAGGTGCCTTCAAAAGTGATTACATAAATAAATAAGATAAACTTTTGCTGCCTAACAAATACTGAATTAGTAGATAATATTCAGAATTCAATTTGTTCAACTGTAATATGGCAATTTTACAAGTAAGGTGTGTAACAAATTAATGATGTTTTGCCAAAATCATATCTAACACTTCTCCTATTTAAATCTGCCACTCACTGTGTGCAAAATTTCTTCTCTACACCTTGCTTAACTACCTGATCATCACGTCCAGGGGGATGGGGTGTGGGGGGGAAGGCTGAGGTCCTAGGGTGGCCCTGTCTCTATTTCTAAGTGAATATAGTACTCTGAGCTTCCTTTGTGACTTTCCCCCATTTTGTACAATTAGGAAATTAGTTCAATATTTTCTTTCTTCATTTAAAAACACTAAGATAAAAATTACTGTATTTTATCCTTAGAACTTGAATTTAATGACTTAAAAGGAGAATAATTACCACTGGAATTCATTCCCTTTCTGCTCTACAAATGTCACATTAGCCTGAACTTCAGAACAGAGAATAATTAATTTTACTTTGATTTGATTCTACCTAATATATAATTAAGTTTTTCTTGTTTACTCTTAATTTTACTTCTTGATTATATGTGTTTAATTCATTGTTAAGGATGTATTCAAAATTTAACTTTAACTGGGAGTAGGAAAAAAAAACACTTAAGGAAATTAGATTGTGTGTGTATAATAGTAAAATGTAAAACAGAAACAATACAAAAGAAAGAATATGTTTTTCTTATACTACTTTCATGTGTAGCATTACATTTTATAGAAATTAATATCAGAAAGTAGTTTTCAATTGTATCTTTTAAAATAGATCCCTGTTTTCTAAGTCTGGTCTTTAGGAAACAGCAAAGGGAGTCTGAGATGCCCATGACCAAAGTCTGGCATTGACCATATTAATATGGCAAATGCAAATTTATTGGGCTGAATGGTATTTTGTAATCACATAGTTAGAACAGATTGGTAAAACATATCTGCCAGCATGGTATCTTTTACATGTAGGAGACCTTCACAAAGCTTTTAAAGCAAAGAGTAACTTAGAAATAACCTTTTTAGACTGAGTATGTTTTCTGAAATTTGTGCTTTGTTTATTATAAATAAAATATAATAAAATTAATTAAATATAAATTATTTTTCTACACCTCCATTTATTGAGCTATGTCTCATCTAATGTTGCGTTTCTATTCATCCACCAAACCATGCACTCATCTGTTTGTATGTACATTTATCGATGAAACATTTTTTGGAAGAGTTCACAGTTGCTACCGTCTCTATTTATAAACTACGAGGCAGCCACGTGGAATTCTTCAACTGATTCCATTCATTGTAATGAAATTTGCTTGTTTAGCAAACTTCTTCAACTACAGTATTCAGATGTTAAGTTTGGATCTTAATATCAAAGGAAACCGGAAAAAGTGAGTGACTAACTTCTAGTCTCCTTGGTTCACTGGGCATTGTGATCTGCATCCCCTGTTTTTTATTGCCCTTTCTTCTTTTACTTATAATATAAAAATGTTTCCTCCAGTCTGAAATAAAAATTACTTAGTTCCTCAAGCTCTAAAATATTCCTGTCTCCCCCTTATGTGAGTGATCACCAAGGACTTGTTATCAGCACCTGTGATTTATAAAGAAGAAAGAATAACAAAATGTTCTTAAATTATGGTCTTCTAAAAACTAGCCAATATTGGTATGGCCATATATCTCCCAAAAACTTTTTTCTAATTAAAAAAATATGGTAAAAATAATTTTAGAGACATACAAAAGAATCATTGGCCGAATATCAATGTATTTACCCCCAGCCTAAAACATAAAATACTACATACAAAGTTAAAACTCCTCATGAATCCTTTTTTGATACCATTCCCCTCTCTCTATTCCCAGAGGTAACCACTGTGTTGAAATTTATATGCATTATTTATACTTTTAAAATATATTTTGTATCAATTCATGTGAAGTAGGAAGTGAGACTCCACTCCAAAGGAGGGGCTTGAACACTAGAGGAGACTAAGGACTAAATAAAACAGGGTCAGAGCAGAAGCCATTGTCCAATCGGACATGCCCACTAATGTGCCATGTAAATTTACAATTGCCATGACAACATCTGGGAGTTACCATCCTTTCCATGGCAATGACCCCAAAGTTACTACCCCTTCCCTAGAAATTTCTGCATAAACTGCCCCCTAATCCACATGCAATTAAAAGTGGGTCTAAATATGACTGCAAAACTGCACTGAGCTGCTACTCTCTGCCCCCGGCGTAGCCCTGCCCTGCAAAAGCAATCAAGAAGCTGTAATACTGTTGGAGCTGTAACACTACCTCTTCAATAAAGCTGTTTTCTTCTATCTCTGGGCTTGCCCCTGAATTCTTTCCTGGGCAGAGCCAGGAACGCTTGTAGGCTAAGCTACACTTTGAAGCTTCACCTACCCTACATTAGCTTGGTGTCTGACAAGGGACAAAGAAAGATGGCATTATGGAAGACAGTAGTCAGCAATTCAGGAGTGGCAGTGTGCAAACAGGCAATCCAGCGATGGGCTAGCAGCAGTCTGCGAAGTGGCAGTCAGTGATCAGCTAGCAGCAGTTGGTAATCAGTGGGGCAACAATTGCTGGGACAGCAGTTGGAATGCAACTGGCAGGATGGCACTTGGCCAGGCCATAGTCAGCCAGATGAGGAGCGAAGAGGCAGCAAAACAGTGTTGTAACATCAACACTAACCAAATGCTCTTTCCGAAGTCATCATTTTCCCTAGCAGGCAGTGGAGCCAATCAGACCAGCAAGTGGCCATAGTGCTGCTGCTTCATGTGGGACCTGCCTCTCTGATCAGCAACCCCGTGGATTACCGGCCTGTGCAGGCCCCTTCCACCCTGCAGCTGAGCCCACTGGTGGGGCATCATAGCGTTGTCTACATTGTATGACACCTACCTCTCCAACCAGCAGACCAGTGGGTTATTGCCTGGTGTAGGCCCCTCCCACCATCACAGCCAAGCTGAGCCCACCGAAGCTAAAGTATCCTGGAGAGATCTTCACCTGGATCCCATGTGGAAGATCAATCATTGCCATTTCTGCTCTGGTGGATGAATAAGTGTCCCTTCTGCCCCTATCCTCATAGTATCAGGATAACTAGGGAGTGATATAAAGCCTTTGGCTAGCTGATCAGTTCAAAGTCCCTCATTGTTTGAGTGCCCCAAAGCACATCCTTGTCACTCCTTCTTCTGGTCCTTTCTCTTCTGACTCCATTGTGTTGTTCCATCAGTCATTTTATTTTCAGTCCTAAAATATGCACAGTATTATTCTTGCTTTTAGCTTTCTATTAGTTATGTGTGAGCAATTAAGGCGGGACACTTGGTTGTATTGATTCCTGGATGCCAGAGTCATGGTGTTCTGCAACCTCAACTTGGTCTTGAGTTCACCGTTGGCAGCTCCTGGGTTGCTCCAGGAGTTTAGCGTCTGGTTAGGGGTCTTTCATTGGCTGAAACTTGGGTACTACATGTTTTCACCATTGGTATTTTTGGCCACCCCAGATGATCTCGGGTTTTTGGCATTGACATTCCCTCTAGGACTGTGGGTTATAACCCCTCTCCATAGGAGAATATTAGACTTGCCTTTTTGTGCCTTACCAATTAGAAGTATTATTTTCCTAATAGCTGGTTGCAAGCCCCCTTCTTATGTGCTGTCTTACAAGTGCCTTGCTCAAGATCCTCTTGGCCAAAGGAACTGGGAGTTTCCAGGTTCTGGACCTAATGGACAGCCACCTACAGCAGTAGACAAGTGGTCACCTAAATACTTTTTTAGTCTCTCTGCTAGTGGGTAGGTTCTCTGATAAGTCAAGGCCTCTGAGGTCTCCCCTTAGGCAATGCTGTTCACCCCTTTCCCCTCCTCCCTTCCACCGTAACCAGCCCCTCTCTGTGTAACCCTCACTGTCAATGGAATTTAGACTCAATATCCAACTGCCATTTGAAGCTTGCAGTCCACTTTTGTAACACGTTACTATCTATACAAAGTTGCAAATTAAAAGTGACTAGGCATTTGCTAAACTTAGGCTAAGTGAAACCCCTTGTAGTGATCCTTCCTAGACATGGGACGACAGCAAACATCCCAGAGGACTCACCAATAGAGTGTCTTTTAGGTGATTGGAGCCAGGTCAAATTCAGCTTAAAGAAGGAGAAACTCATTTTCTATTGCAACACCATTTGGGTTCAATACAAATTAGAAAACCAACAAATTTGGCCTGAGAATAGTTCTATATGTCATAATGATATTTTACAATTAGACTTATTTTGTAAAAAAGAAGGAAAATGGGAGGTCCCTTATGTACAGTTTTTGACGGCGCTTTACCATCTCATATTACTTTCAGAAAGCCATGCCTAAAAGATCCCCTCCAAGCTACTCCCCATAGAAAGCTTATGCCCTCTCCAGGGTCTCTTCAGTACCCCAATTATCAGGGAGTGGTCCCGTCAGCTCTCTAATGAAGAATTCCATTCTAAGGTCATCAGGTACCTCTCCCCCTTATCCAGCTAGCTCCAGCCTGGGCCCCACACTGCCCAAGAAATTAAACCCAACAAGTGCCACCATGAATGGGCCTCATATTAGCCCCTAAAGTCAAACCTAAATCCATGGTGGGAGGTAGCTAATGGAAGTGAGGGAACACTTAGAGTACATATGCCATTTTCTTTGTGTAATTTGCCTTTATACCAGGAAAAATTTGGACAGTGTTCAGAGAATTCAGAAAAGTTTATAGAGGAGTTTGTGAAGTTGCCCATGTTCTTTGATTTAATATCTCATGACTTACAAATATTATCATCCACTTGCTGTGCTGTGGGGGAAAAAAGTAGAGGGAAAAGTGTATGGTTAAGCCAGTGAATTATGACAAGTTTAGAGAAATAACTTAGGGCAAAGAAGAAAATCTCACTTTGTTTCAGGGTTGTTTGGTGAGGCATTGAGGTAATATACTCATGCAGACCCAGACTCCCCAGAAGGGCAAGCTCTCCTGAATGTACATTTTATTACTCAACTTGACTCTGACATTAGGAGGAAGCTACAAAAAGCAGCAATGGGACTTCAAACCGGTATGAGCCAACTCCTAAATATAGCCTTTAAAGTTTGCAGTAGAGGAAAAGCAAAAAAGGTGAAAACAAACAAAAAATGAAATCAAAGAAATACCGAAAAAAAGCAATTGTTAACAGTTGCTTTAATCCCTTCCCTTTCAAGGTTACCTGTCTTGAGAAAATGTCACAAAATCTGTGTCTGGGATGCCCAGAAAAGAGCCCTGAACTCACCAGCCCTGGGCCAGAATCAGTGTGCCTACCATGAGCTAGAGGGCCACTGACAATGAGAAAGTCCTAACTGTCCCTGGTAAGAGAAGCAAAAAGGCTCCCCATCAATACTAGTGCTAACCTTCTTTCACTAACCCCAATAAGCTACCTTGCTTATTTTTACTGGGAGTCTTGAATCCTTGACCCAACAAGTAGCTTACTGCAGTGGCAGACAAGCAGCTGCCTGAACATTTTTCTTTGGTTTCCACACTGCTGAATGAGCTCTCTGGTGGCTTGGGGACTCTGGGATCTCACCCTGAGCAATGCAGTTTTCCCCCTACCTTTATTATTTGATGCTATGGGATCCCCTTCTTTGCCTCCTCCTCTTTTCCATACATATTGAGGCAAACACAATTTGTCCAGGTAGATAAGTTCCAATTTAGTAAGTAACTTGAATCCAGTTGTCTTGTATGGGTAGTTTTATTTAATGTGTTTGTATAGGTGTACATACAGGTATTGTGATATGTGTTGTGTCTAACATACTATCAAATTGGTTTATGGATTAAAAAAAGTGCTCATAAATTAAACAAGACTAGTCAGAGCTTATCGGTTTGAAGAGAATGTTATGTCTTAAATTTAACATTAAGATTTTTACTTAGGTAAATCACTGATGTTCATAGGCTTTAAAATGGTTAAAACGGTTTTCAATGGTGACTAGTTTTGTGTGGTATATTGGTTCTTAGACATAGTCTAGATGAAACTGTTGAAAGTGAAAGAGTTAAATACATGCAAATGGAATAGATGCTTAAATATTGAGTTTACTGTGTGGTTTAAAGTCTTAATGGTGCAATAATTTTCATCTATAGAATGACAATATCTGGTGGGCAGTTCAGGATTTCTTACTTCCTAGGTTTATATAAAATGTGCCAAAGAAATGTATTCTTTATTGAGAAAAATTGTCTAATTCAGAAGTTATTAAAGGGGAAGTTCAAAATATGAGAGAATCAGTGAGTTAAAAAGAGAGAATATTATGGATAGAAAATGCTGAAGTTTTTTTTTGTTTGTTTGTTTTGTTTGTTTTACGAGGGAGGCTATAAAGAAAGAGTAATCTTATATGAGGAGGGATATTATATAGTATAGTTTGTTGTAGAGTAAAATGACTGCTTATTTAAGAAAGAGGTAGCATAGGACAAGTCAGAACGTTCAAGCATGTTGTAGATGGTCTGTGTAAGTCAGGATGAGGTTCATAAGGGGGAATCTATGTAAGGAATTTTGTGTATAATTAAACTTGCTAAGATTAAAGAAAATCATTTGTAGTAGACTCTAAAAACTGGTCTATATATTGGAATCAAATTTTCTCAAGGTGTTAATTTGCTACATTACCAGAAACTTTGCTTTTCAATCCAGTCCTCTAATTTTTTTCTTTTTAAAGTTTCTCAGATTCATTTAACTCTGTTTTTAGCAATTTTTGTCAGCTACTATCTTTTCTTCCTTGATCATACCTGCTATTATGGCCTAATGCTACAGTGTTTTGTCTTAGAGGTCTGTGGGAGCAGTGTTTTCCCTCAATATAGCTTAATTCTATGGTTTATTCTTGGTTTTTCTTTATGTGTAACCTTAATTTTAGCTTTTGGTTTTTCACTCTTACATTGCTTAGAAGGATTTTGGGGCTGGTGGGGGCCTGCCAAACTTCATTCCCTTCAGCTAGGAGTGGGGTACTCATTCAGTCTGTTGGGGGCTATGGCCTAGTCTGGGAGAGTGGGAGTACTTCCCCCTTCTGGAAAACAAAGACTATCTGAGAATCCCCATTGGTACAGGGGGAAAATATCTCTACAGACCCAATTTGGCAGCAAAGGATAAACATTATGCTCTGTAGGGCTTCTTTTTGTGCCACCCCTGGGCTTATTTTTGTTTGTGGCAATGGATAGGAAGAAGTCACACCCTGTAACCATTCCTGACTCTCTAGGAAGTCACCTTTTGTCTTAGGACTAGCTTCCCCATATATATCAAAAACCTGAAACAGAGGTGAAGGCATATTAGCCACCCTTGCCCCTTCTGGGGTCATGATCTCTAACCTAATAAGACTCAATTATACCAGAGGTAAGCAAGGAATAGGATTAACTCTGATAAGAATTGGTACCATGATAGGACAAAGAGCACCCTGGGGTAGCTTTGCCTGCCATGAATCAACCCTAAGAAAATTGATTCAAAGCCTAGAAACCTTCACCACCAACACAGGGCAGGCATTAAAAGGAATTTAAGAGTCCTTAGACTCCTTGGAAAATGTAGTCCTCAATCACAAACCAGCATTGGATTATTTACTAGCTGAACAAGGTGGAGTCTGTGAAGTTATTAATAAAACTTGCCACACATATATTAACAACTCTGAGCAAGTTGAGATTAACATTAAAAAACCTGGCCAGGCACAGTGGCTCACGGTTGTAATCCCAGCACTTTGGGAGCCTAAGGTGGGTGGATCACCTGAGGTCAGGAGTTTGAGACCAGCCTGACCAACCTGGTGAAACCCTGTCTCTACTTAAAAAAAAAAAAAAAAAATTAGCTGGGTGGGGGTGGATACCTGTAATCCCAGCTACTCAGGAGACTAAGGCAGGATAATCACTTGAACCCAGGAGACAGAGGTTGCAGTAAGCTGAAATTGTGTCATTGCACTCCAGCCTGGGTGACAGAGCGAGACTCTGTCAAAAAAAAAAGAAAGAAGGAAAGAAAGAAAGAAGGAAAGGAAAGGAAAGGAAAGGAAAGGAAAGGAAAGGAAAGGAAAGGAAGAAAGGAAGAAAGGAAGAAAGAAAAAGAAAAGGAAGAAAGAAAAGGAAGGAAGAAAAGGAAGGAAGGAAGGAAGGAAGGA
>NC_045448.1:35626233-35645462 GCF_002776525.5 Piliocolobus tephrosceles | reverse complement strand
GGAAAGGAAGGAAGGAAGGAAGGAAGGAAGGAAGGAAGGAAGGAAGGAAGAAAGACGTTCAAAATAACTATGAGCAACCTACCTGATTACTAGATGTAACCAGGGCACTGACCCCCAACTATATCTGGCCAACTATCAAAGGTGCCTCTGCAAGTCTCACCTGGTTTTTAACTCTCTCAGCACTTTTGGTAACTATCTTATTGTTACTAATTTTTGGCCCTTGCTTGTTTAAGCTCTTAGTAATGTTTGCGTCTTCTAAATTACAATAGTTCCAAGTAAAAACAATGCTGGCATAAGGCTTCCAACCCATCCCATCTACCAACCTGGAGAATAAAAGCATTCTACCTCTTGGCCCCTTAGATCAAGTATCAGAGATTTTTACTCTTCTGGTACTAGGCAGGGCCTATGTCCATAAGCTTAGCAAAAGCAGTTACAAAAGACATACTTGTGCCCTTTTGTAGCACCATTAAGAGTAGGAGTAGGCCAGGTGTGGTGGGTCACGCCTGTAATCCCAGCACTTTGGGGATGCTGAAGTGAGTGGATTGTCTGAGCTCAGAAGTTCAAGATTAGTCTGGACAACATGGTGAGACCCAATCTCTACCAAAAATACAAAAAATTGACCAGGCATGATCAATGGTCCCAGCTACTCAGGAGGCTGAGGTGGGAACATTGCTTGAGCCTGGGAGGTGGAGATTGCAGTGAGCGGAGATTGTGCCGTTGCACTTCAACCTGGGTGACAGAGTGAGACCCCTGCATTAAAAAAAAAAAAAAAAAAAAAAAAAAAAAAAAAAAAAAAAAAAAAAAGATTAGGAGGAGTATCTAATCTCTGAGAGGGGAACGAGGCAGGAAGCAGGAGGCAGGACTTGACTCCTATTCACACCGGTTTAAAGATTCTTAATGCCTTGTCATGGCATTAAACACATTGCTTATCTTATAAAATACATTAGATCATATAAATACATAGATAATATACTTCTGTGACTACTGAGGCATAGTGTTTCTTCAACTTGTTCAAAGTTTTGCATATATCACAGAGGGAGCCAGATATCAAATTTAGTTTTTCCTTTATTTGCAGTTTGTGACATTATTATATTATAATCTCTTGTATGCCATTTTCTCAAATGTCGTCTTTGACAGTGTTCATTACTATTAGCCTCTCTCCACATTCATGAACATAAAATTTGTGATGAAGATTCATTACATTTAGCCCCAAGAAATCAGTGGACTTCCATGTTGGCTGCGCGCATCTACATAATTCTTTTCTGCTTTGTGTTTTAGGTGAAGTTAACTATGCAATTTGAGTTATTTGAGAGTTGTTTGAATTAATAATGGTGGTAAGAGATAGGCATCAAATAGACTGGAGGCCAAAATGTACAGTGTGACAGGCATTCATTTGTGAAGATGTTAAAATGTGTATTTGGAGAACTGTTACCCTTGGAAGAAATGACAAAGGCAGGAGTGGAGAGTTCCTGGTAATTTAGAAGGAGCAATGCTAAGATTTGCTGGCAAATTGTTAGAAAATAAAACATTTGTAATCAAGAATTGGGATTAACATTTGATTTAAGCTTCAGTTTAGGGTTCAAGTTTTGGCCTAAATTACTATAATCCAATATTTTGTGTCCGATGATCTAGGAAGATAGCAGTTCTCTTGATGAGAGGCAGCAGAATGTAAAAATTCAAAGCACTTGCTGTAGAGCTCAGGCTTCCTGGGTTCAAAATTTGCCTTTATTAGTTTCCATGCTTAAGTTACTTTCTGTACTTCATGATCCTTATCAATAATTGGGCATAATAGTATTTCAACATCACAGGGTTTTGATTACTGAGGATTATTCAAAATTGCTAAGCATGAAAACTGCTTAGCAGAGTGTATATAATGAACGGTATAAGTGTATTATGATTCTCATCATTATCAGTGATAGAGAATATATGATAAATCAGCACTTTCAGGTGTCTTCTAGTAAACCATTTTCCTGTCAGTGTATTTTAATCTAGGTCAGGGTACCTGAAAAATAGTTTTATTATTAAACCATCTGGAGAATTAAACAACAATTTGGTCTCTGAGTGAAAAAATTACAAATATTCTGTGAAACAAAAGGAGATTTTCTTTGAAATGGCAGATATTCAACATCAGGAAATACACTGCAGCTGGAACATGGTGAGAGCAATAAAAACAGAGCAGTGACGAGGCCTAGGTCAGCACATGCCAGAGAAGCCCCTACAAACAACTATAGATTTTTAGTCTGTTTTTCTATTTGGGGCTCTTTTTGCCTGGCTTTTTCTAATGCATTCACAGAGGCTACCTTGACTAAGTTGAAATCATTCAATGTAAGACTGTTGTAAGTTTTAAAAGTGACTTGTCAATGCTGTTATATTTAATGACTCTACATTTCCCTGGAATGGCATACGCCTCAGGTTCCTTGTGTTTCTGACTTGTTTCTGGGTCATAATGGCAGTTGGTACAATAGTGAACCTAGTATCAGAATATTTTATTCTTTTATTAAAAATTTTGTTATAATAATAGACTTGCTATTTTATTATACATATGTGTATTATATAATTTGTCTATCATTGAAAGATGTTATATATTTATAAGTATGCTATTACAATCATATACATATTATATTTGTATTATATTTACATATGATCATCTTCTTTCCCACCTAACAACTGTAAGAAGCATGTATAATGAGGGCCAATTGCTACATCACCTATTTCCTTCCCTCAATTTGGGCAATCGAAAAATAAAATAAACAAAACAACAACATCAATATTTACTTTACCGTTAAAAAACAAATATCTATTTTTTAAAAATTAATATGTTTCTTTGGAACTAATCTACCCAAAGAGCCTAAGAAAGATTGATTTAAATTAAGTAATCATAGTTGCCCTTTTGAAATTATACCAGCTTATTAAGCATTATATAGACAAGGCAACAATTGGAAACAAATTAAATACCCAAAAACAGATAACTGATAAACTATATGATGGTAAGTTCATATGTACAGAATCCTTAAAAGTCATAGTTAAAGAGAATATTCAATGGCATAGAGGAATACTTCTACGTTACATTATATTTTAAAAATCCAGAAAGTGAAATCTCTATACAATACAGTTTTTCTCCCCTGCCCTACATGTGCACACCCCCCTCCTTTTGTGTATGCATAAAAATATATGCTCATACAGATTTCACATTCTTAGAAAAAAAACTGGAATGATATCACTCAGAGAGTAACAGTGCTTATCATTTGACTGTGGGATGATAGATCATTTAAAATTTTGAATCTGTCTTTTTTTTTCTATTCTTCCCCCACTGGATGTGCATGATTTTATAATGCATTATAAGATCTGTAGTGCATTTTTCCCCAGTGGATGTGTATTATTTTCTCATTTTATAATGAGAAAAAAATGTTATTTTTTAGTAAAAAAGAAAAAAGAATCAAGTTGTCCTAGTATTTAAAGACTTTTGTAGGTGAAAGATTCAGATGAGATTTATATCCTAAAGAATCATCCAATCTACCAGAGAACTGAAATAATTCAAAGTGTGATGAGCTTTTATAATACATAAAAACAGCATGGGGTAGAACTACAGCAGAGTATTTAATCTAGTTGTGAAAGAAAGCCCTCCCTGTGGAATAGATATTTGCATTGAGGCCCAAAAGATAAATGTGAGTAGAATTATTTTGTGTGGAGAGAAAACGTTAGCATAAATGCTCTGGGAGCATATTTTCACCTGCAGAATAACATGGGTAAAGGCCCATAGTGGGAGAAAGGATGACACATGCAAAGAACTGAACTAGAAGCAAGGGAGAAAGGAAGGGTTTTCTAATGTGAGAATGGACATGTTGGTGGGAGTTCAGATGTGGTGGCTCACACCTGTAATCCTAGCACTTTGGGAAGCAGAGGCATTTGGATTACTTGAGGTCAGGAGTTCGAGACCAGCCATGGTGAAACCCTGTCTCTACAAAAATTAGCTGGGTGTGGTGGCATGTGCTTGTAATCCCAGCCACCTGAGAGGCTGAGGCAGGAGGATCGTTTCAACCTGGGAGGTGGAGGTTGCAGTGAACCAAGATCGTGCCACTGCACTCCAGCCTTGGTGACACAGTGAGACTCTATCTCAAAAATAAATAAATAAATAAATAAATAAATAAATAAATAAATAAAAAAGACATGTTGGCAGGTGCCAGATCCTGTAGGAGCTGTACACTTATTAATTGTGTTGGACTTACACACCAAGGGCTAAAAAAAAAAAAGCATGAAATAACCAAGTCTTCAATTCTAATTGACCACATTGACTATGAGTAGATAACAAAACAAAGAGGACAAGAGTTAAATCTGAGAAACCAGTTAAAAGATTATTTCAGACCCAGGAAGAAAAACTAATGAATTAAGGAAATAGTAACAAGGGATAGATAAAAGGAAAAATCAAGAGAAACTTAATAGTTTACCTTGAAAGGCTTATGACAGATCTGGATGGTATGAGGAAGAAAGAGGAGTCAACAGTGGTTTGCAGGATATTGGTATGACCATTGAGAAGTAAACACAGTCTTTGTAACAACAATCTCAGCATAAAAGGAAGAAAAATTTTATTAAGCTACTATCATAAGTAGGCAGTTGAGTTTCATGTAATTTCCAGAACCACAACACAAATGAGCTCCAAATTGTAATCCAGGGCAAATTACAATATTGAAACCAGTCTGGTAGAACTGATGTTTATGGTTTCTTTTGAACAAATATAGACCCTTCCAAGTCCTAAAACATAAGAAAGTTACATTTTTTAAATATTAGTTCTATTCTCAGGAAACCAACCATCAGGCCCCTCAGACAGTATCAAGGAATTGAAATTTACCAGATCACCACATCTAGATAACGAGACACCAGACCCCTCTCTCATCAAGATTGCCTAACTGACCATCTACTACCTGAAAACCAGCTCCTCTTTCTTACCCCTCCGTAATTTACGTTCACCTACATGTAGTTGCCTTCTGTCCTCACTGGATAAACCCCCAATTTTGGTTGGTCAAGGAGATGAATTTGACACAGATCTCCCATCTCCTCAGCTGCAGAACCTGATTAGAACTTTCTTCCCCAGCAATACTCATAGTCTCAGTGATTGGCTTTCTGTGTGGTAAGCAGCAGGACCTAGATGGAACCCCTGGTGTTTTGGTAACAATATTCAAGCAACTCGGATCAATTTAGTCAAACCTAAATACTGTTTCAATGTTGTAACATTCACCCATTATCTAATGAGTTTCAATACAATTAAGTTTGGTGAAACACCCTTTCGGTTTCCATGATTATCTCAGTTCCAGAGCTCCTTACAGGGTCAGCTAAGGCCCTTGCTGTGATGGCATGCATTTCGGCTTCTCCCTCTGCCCAATCTTGCCCCCTTCACTCTCTCCACAGGTGTTAATTCTGAAAGCTCTCCCCAATACATTTACTTCAGGCTAATCTCCATTTCAAAGTCTGCTTCCTGGGGAAACCAAAGTGTAGCATCATTTCAGCAAGGCCTCATTTGCTGTCCTTTCCATCTCTGATATGGGCAATATTTCTTAAGCATGTATCTGTGATTTTGCAGCTTATATTCCAGTATTTAAAAACACTGGACTTTAGAAATTTAGTTGCATATGCTGATCTTTCTTCAGAAGTTAATGGTGGCCCTATAAAATTGGTATTAAGGATGAACACACTTTTGAACAGTTAATTCTTTATAGTTTTGGCATTTAACTATTAAATCTTGTTAATGGTCTTTGGGCAATTTTGATAATACTCGAACCTTATTGATGAAGTAAAATCTGGTTTAGAAACAGGAATAACTATATGCCAGTCTTCAGACATGCTTTCCGTTATGGTGGTAATTATGTCAAAAGTCATCTTGTCTAGCGCTGCTGCTATGTGTAAATTAACACCTAGTTTTATAAATTAAGTGTCTCTTGAGATTAGAAAAATCTCAAAACAAGGACTGCTGAAGGTAATGCAGTAGTGGAAGAGAGGCTAATTATAGAGGCTTAAAAAATCCTGCTTGCAAACCAATGTGGCATCTGCTTTAGCTTCGACTTCTCATTCCCTAAAAGGCAACCATGGACCTCCTGCTGTGTCTTTATATTTGATGTCAGGAAAACTGCTGGAAACTGGCAAGAGAAAAGCTATGTTCATCTCTAAAAAGAAACAATATCCATGTCTTACAGGGATGTGAGAAGGTGAAGCATTATTTGAGGGAAACAATACTAGAAAAATATAATGTTATATTTTGCATCTTTGTGCTTAAGATGCAAATGCTTTGTGAAGAAAAAATAAACTGGGAGATGTTAAAAATGGATAGATTAGATAATGTGAAAAATAGCTTTATGAGTTAAACTTTTAGGTTTAATTCATAAAATGAGACATATTGGAGATGTAGTATTGGCTCCTAACTTAAGGGTCCTACCATTCTGTAGTCCTGTGTTGAGCAAAAGATAGACTTTGTTTTACTTGTTCTGTAGAATATGGACTGCATTGACATGAACAGATGGGCACTAGATGATTACCATTTGATGAGTGCTGCTAAGTGTCTGCAGTTGGGCTTTCAGGGTTGACTTTAACATGGCCTGAAGGGCAAAACGTGATCATAGATTCATCTATGCTCATTGTACTTATTTGTATGGGAGGGGGCTCCTGTATCAGACAGATAGCAACTTGAAAAAGTGAATAAGCAAGATTCCCTAAGAATAAATCGCTTTCAGTGAGTCTCTGGAAACTTTAGTTTTTACCATAAAGTATTTTAATAGTTGTTCTGTAAACATAGCAGGCTACATCCTTTCTACCAACTTCCTCAAAATGGAGACATAAAAACAAAAACAAAATCAAACAATGTTTAAAACCTCAAAGTATATATTTTGTAAAAAGACAACAAAAACATGAAATATAGTGAAACCAAGCAAAATATAAAAGAAACACCCATAACATCATCTAAGCAAGTATATGTTTCAAATGTGCAGGGCATGAACTAGCATATCACATTGAATGGAAGCAAAATGTGCATAACTCATTGAAAAAAAATTGTTTTCTTCCTAGGACAGTTGAAATTGAGAAACAGCCCTGCCTGTCCAAGATTAATTTTTATACTGAGCCGTAAAGCTGACAAAAACTGCTGGTGTGTATGAATTCATTTTCAGATCTAAAACAGAAACCTGAGACATTTCACGATTTCAAGCTTAATGCTAAGTAGATTTGAAAAACAAAGCTTTTACATGATCTAAAATTCTCATTTTATTGCTATATAATGTCTGCAGTTATTTTAATAGTTCTTAGTTGTTTTTTATTTTTCTTTCAGAGTTTTAATTATTATTAAGTTATTGGGCTAAATCCCTGTAAAACATGTTATTATGTGTAAGAGATAAAGACACTGACTCTCAGTCATACTGAATATTTTCCTCCAGGAATGACAGCAAGTCCCCTGCAAACTGAAAAACGAATTTATAGCCTTTAACATCATCACTTGCTGCGTTTATCTCCTTTTTATCTACATGAAGAAAGCTTGATGTCATTATCATATAATCTGTGATTTTGAGAAAGTTTGTTTCTCACTTATCCTTTCATATATTTGTTTCTTTCTTATTCTCAGTACATAGTATTATTTATCAATTTAGATTCCTTAGGAGACCCAGACCAGGGAATATATATATTTTCTACAGATATATATATCTGTATAGCTGTAGATAGATAGAGATATATAGATATATGTATCAGTATATATATAGATATATGTGTGTGTATATGTAAATACAGATTTATATGTTTATATACATATGTATCTATATATCTATAGAAAAAGGTAACCAAAGACAGGCAATTCACATATTTTGGGAACTCTGGTGTTTTAAAGGGCTCCAAAAGAACAAAGTAATTTTGGAGCTGATAATCATCTTTATCCTAAATATCTGTGATTGAAATTTCATTTTATTTTTGGTAGGTACAAACAAACAAAAGCAGCTGACGTCTTTGTCAGTCAGAGTATTACATGCTTTACATGTATATGTACTTATTTGTTCATTTATGTAGTTAACATTTATTGAAAGCATTTTGTCATGAATGGTTTCTCACTCTATGAGAGAGAAAGACCATAAGGAAAAATTATATAACAGATACCAAGGCCAAGCACAGTGGCTCATGTCTTTAAAAACCAATACTAGTGCCTGTAATCCCAGAACTTTGGGAGGCTGAGGGAGGATCACCTGAGGTTAGGAGTTTAAGACCAGCCTGGCCAATATGGTGAAACCCCATCTCTACTAAATATACAAAAATTAGCCAGGTGTGGTGGCATGTGCCTGCAGTCTCAGCTACTCAGGAGGCTGAGGAGGAGAATTGCTTGAACCTAGGAGGTGGAGGTTGCAATTAGCTGAGATTGTGCCACTGCCCTCTAGCCTGGGCAACAGAGCGAGACTCTGTCTCAAAAAAAAGAAAAAGAAAAGACTGTATTAATACATAATATCCTTTAGGGTATCAGGGAGCATGTTAACTAGAACTCTGACTTTAAGAAAGAGAACAGCAAAATGGCTGACTAGAAGCATTCAGCACTCACCTCCTCAAAAAAAGGACCAAAACAGCAAATACATAACTGCACATCAAATAACAGAACACTGGAATTCAGCAAGGAAAGAAAAAAACCCTCTGAGGCGTGTAAACTTGAAACAGCAGCATAGAGAAGGAAATGAAGCAACTAGCCTGGATCACCTTGCCTTTAGAGAGAATCTCCATTTCAGGGACAAGGTAAGTGGGAGATCCCCAGCAGTTCACATTCCCAGCACAGACACCTGCAAATATAGCTACAGAAAAGCCTCTGAGGCCTCACAGGCCCTAGATTTGTAAAGAGAGCTCCCTGGAGTCCATGTAACTGTACTCTTCTAGAGTGGGAATTCTTGTTGGGTACCCCCACACCCTACGGCCCAGGCTGCAGCATGGTGACATGTTGAGAGCAAGGCTATCCCCAGAGTACATTCTGTTCTGTGACCAAAAGCCCGTGAACCTCCACATTCCTGAGGCCCTGCTGATACTCCCCCATATCCACCCAAAATGCTGCAGCATCATGACATCAGCTAGACCCAGGGGTGAAGCCACATCTCTGTGGCTTAGTTGCATCTATATATGCAACTAATCACAGACCACCCAGATACATAAAGCAAAAATTATTAGAGCCGAAGAGAGAGATATATCCCAATACAATAATAGTTGGGGAATTTAATGCCACTTTCAGCATTAGATACTCTCAGCATTAGATCATAAAGACAGAAATTCAACAAAGAACCAATGGACTTAAACTACAATAGATAGATCAAATAGACTTAGACCAAATGGACATACCAGATATATACAGAACCTTTCATTCAACAGCTTCAGAATATACATTTTTCTCATGAACACATGGAACATTCTCAGGATTAACCATTATTTCATTACTTATTTTCATTATTTCATCACAAAAAAAGTCACAATAAATTTTAAAAAATCAAAATCATATCAAATATCTTCTGAGATGACAAAGAAAACTAAAACTAGAAATCAATAACAAAAGGAACTTTGGAAATTGTACAAATACATGGAAATTAAATAACTTGCTTTTGGATTACTAATGTGTCAAAGAATAAATTAAGAAGATACATTTTTTGAAAAACATTTTTTGAAATATGTTTTTGAAATTTTTGAAATACATTTTTGAAATAAATTTATTTAAAATAATTTAATTTCTTTATTTAAAATAATTTATTTAAAACAATTTATTTTAATTTAAAATAAAATAAAACAAGACACATCAAAACTTATCAGATACTGGAATAGCTGTACTAACAGGAAAGTTATCACAATAAATACCTACATCAAAAAAGCAGAAAGATTTTAAGTAAACAACATAATGATGTACCTCAAGGAACTACAAAGCAAGAACAAATGAAACCCAAAATTAGTAGAAGTAATGAAATAAGGAAGATCAGAGCAGAAGAAAGAAATAATAAAACCATTTCTCTAAACAAAATACAGACTAAAATACAAAAGATCAATGAAAAGTTAGATTTTTGAAAATTGAAACAAAATTGACAAACTGTTAACTAGCCTAAGAAAAAAGCTGAGACCCAAATAAATAAAATGAGAAATGAAAGAGGAAGCATTACAACTGATACCAAAGAAATTAGACTGTAAAAAAATGATACATCAAAAAATTATGAAGCCTATAATAAATGGACAAATTTCTAGACCCATATAACCTACCAAGATTGAACCAGGAAGGAAGAGAAAAAATCTGAACAGACCAATAATGAGTATCAAAATTCTATCATTAATAAAAAGTCTCTCACCAAGAAAAATACAGGACCAGATGGCTCTAATGTTGAATTCTAACAAACTGTTAAAGATAATTCAACACAAATTCTTCTCAAAGTATCCCAAAAAATGATGAGGATATAATTCTTCCTAACTCATTCTGTAAGGCCAGCATCAATCTAATAACAAACCAGACAAACAAAATCAACCAAAAGAAAACTCCAGGCCAGTATTCCTGATGAATTGATAGATGCCAGAAACCTCAGAAAAATACTAGCAAAGTGGAATCAACAGCACATCAAAAAGATAATACACTGGGATCAAGTGGAATTTATCCTAGGGATGCAAGAGTGATTCGACATACACAAATCAATAAATGTGATACATCACATCAAAGAATGAAGAACGAAAACAATATAATTATCTCAATTGATGTAGAAAAAGCTTTTGATAAAAACTCTCAACAAATTAGGTATAAGAGCAACATACTTCAACACAATAAAAGCCATATGCGACAAAGCCAAAGCTAGCATCATACAGAAAAGCTTCCAGCATCAGAGGACCAGAGCAAGGCAAGGATGCCCACTTTCAACATAGTAGTGGAAAGTCCTAGCCAGGGCAATTATGCAGGATAAATCAATAAAGGACATTTAAATTGGAAAGAGTAAGTCGAATTGTCCCTGTTTGCAGATGACATGATGTTTTATATAGAAAATCCTAAAAACTCTACCAAAAAAGCATTTAGAACTAATTGACAAAGTTAGCAAAGTTGCAGGATTCAAAATCAGCGTACATAAATCAGTAGCATTTGTATACCCAATAACAATCTAGCCAAAAAAGAAATCAAGAAAGCAATCCCTTATAAAAGTAAAATATCTATAAATAAATTGAACCAAGGAAGTAAAAGTTCTCTACAATGAAAACTAAAAAACATGGATAAAAGAAATTGAGAAATTGGAGAGGAAAAAAGAAATGACTATGGACTGGAAGAATTAATATTGTAAAAGTAGGCATACTGCCCAAAGCCATATACAGATTCAGTGCAATTCTTACCAAATACCAATGACATTCTTCATAGAGATAGAAACATCTATCCTAAAATTCATATGGAACCACCAAAGACCCTGAATAGCTAAATAAATACTGAGCTGAAAGAACAAAGCTGGATATATGACACTACCTGACTTCACCATATACCACAAAACTATAGTAACCAAAACAGCATGACACTGGTCAAAAACAGACACATGGACCAATGGAACAGAATGGAGTACCCAGAGGTAAATCCACATATTTACAGCCAACTGAATTTCAACATGCATTAGGGACAGGACACCCTCTTCAATAAATTGTGCTAAGAAAGCTGGATATTCATATGCAGAAGAATGAAAGTAGATCCCTATGTCTCCACATTTACAAATATCAATTCAAAATCAATTAAGCACTTAAATGTAACACAGAAGCTATAAAACTACTAGAAGAAAAACTAGGGGAATGCTTCAGGACATTGGAATGCACATATATTTTATGGGTAAGACTTCAAATGCACAGGCAACAAAAAAGTGGACAAATAGGACTATATCAAACTAAAAATCTTCTCCACATCAAGGAAATCAATGAATAGAATGAAGTCAAAACCTGTAGAATGGGAGAAAGTGTGGCATGCTTTTCATCTGAGAGAAATATCTAGAATACACGGAGAACTCAAAAAACTCAACAGCAAAACAACAACAAGAAATAATCTGATTAAAAAGTGGGCAAATGTTTTGAATATATATTTTAAAAGAAGACATACAAATGGCCAAAACGTACATGAGGAAATGCTCAATATCACTAATCATCAGAAAAATGCAGATCAAAACCACATTTATCTAATTTCACACCAGTTAGAATAACTACTGTCAAAAAGGTAAAAAATAACAAATGCTAGTGAGGATGCAGAGAAAAGGAAATCCTTATACCTTGTTGGTGTAAATGTAAATTAGTACAGTCATTATAGGAAGCTGTATGAAGGCTTCTCCAAAAACTAAAAATAGGACTACTGTATGATTCAGCCATCCCACTACTGGGTATTTATTGAAAGGAAAGGGAATCAGTAGGTCAAAGAGATAACTATACTCCCATTTTTATTGCAATACTATTCACAATAGCCAAGATACGGAATCAACTTAAATGCCTATCAATGAATAAATGTATAAAGAAAGTGTGGTACATATACACAATGGAATACTATTTGGTCCTAAATAAATGAAACCCTGTCATTCATAGTGACCTGGATGAGCCTGAAGGACATCATGTTGATTGAAATGTCAGACACAGAAAGACACATACTGCAGGTTTTCACTCATGTGGAAGCTTAAAAACTTTGAAGTCATAGAAGTAGGGAGTAGAATAGTGGTTATGAGGCTTGGAAGGGTGGAGGGAAGGGAATATAGGAACAAGATGGTTAACAGATACAATTACAACTAGATAGGAAGAAAAAGTTCTAGTGTTCTATAGCACTGTATGGTGAATACAGTTAAAATAATTTAATGCATACTTTCAAAAAGATAAAAGGGGACTTTGAATGTTCTCAACACAAAGAAATGATTTCATTTTATTTTATTTTTTGTAGAGACAGGGTTTCATTGTCGCCCAGGTTGGCCTTGAACTCCTGGCTTCTAGTGATCTTCCCGCCTCAACCTCCCAAAGTTCTGGGATTACAGATGTGAGCCACACACCCAGCCCCTGCTGCTGTTTGAGGTAATTAATATGCTAATTATCCTAATTTGATCATTACACATTGTATATATGTATCGAAACATCATTCTGTTTCCCATATATGTACAATTACACTTGAACTTTGAACAACACAGGTTTGAACTGCATGGATCCACTTATATGCAACATTTTTTCAATAAACATGTTAGAAAATTTTTTGGAGATTTGCAGCAATTTGAAAAACTCATAGGTGAACTGCATAGCCTAGAAATATCACAAAATCTTAAGAATAACTGAGGTATCTCATAAATGTATAAAATATATGTAGGTACTAGTTTACATTATCATTTGCTACCACAAAATACACACGTCTATTATACAAAGTTTATATTTATTGAAACTTATGCACATAAACACTTATGGACTGTATGTGATGCCATTTGCAGTAGAGAGAAATGTAAACAAACATAAAGTTGCAGTATTAAATCATAACTGCAAAAAATTAACTGTAGTACTACTGTAATACTATAATAATGTCATAGCCACCTCCTGTTGCAGTTATGGTGAACTCAAGTGTTCCAAGTGCAAGTATCTGCTTAGAACACGGTGAGATGCTAATCATCTCGGCATGAACAGTTCATCTCTCCAGTAAATTGCGTATTATAGTAAAAATTGTCCTCTTTCAGTTCTCACCTAGTTTTCATTGTGTTTAGTGCAATACCATACACCTTGAATGACACCAAGGGACCCATACAAAGTGCCACTAGAGATGCTGAAAGTGCTCCCAAGAAGCAGAAAAAAAGTCATGACATTACAAGAAAAAGTCGAACTGCTTGATATGTACTGTAGATTGAGGGGTGCAGTGGCACTTACCATTTCATACAGGTAATTCACCTTTTAAACAGACTATGTAAACTTATGGTGTCAATAAATATAGCACAGCACTGTAAATGTATTTTTTCTTATGATTTCTTAATAACACTTTATTTTCTCTACTGTAAGAACACAGAAAATAACACGTTCATAATATGTATTAATCAACTGTTTATGTTATAGGAAGGCTTTAAGTCAACAGTAGCCTATTAGTAATTCAGTTTTGGGGGAGTCAAAAGCTATACAAACCTTTTCCATGGCACAAGGAGTCAACACCCCTAACCCCACTGTCGTTCAAGGGTCAACTGTATTATGTGACGACTGAAAATAAGGGAGAGGAAGAAAATAAAAGCAGAAAGAGAAGAAATAAAGCCAGGTGAAGGAATTGAAAAAGAACTACTTTCCCAAATATTGTCAATATCATATGTTTCCTGTTTCCATAAACAAGCTTCAAATATTTTAATAACAAGTAAATCTGATCATAGTCAAATCACTCCAGTGAAATAAAGAAAACTAGTAAAATGAGCTAGTAAAACTCGGGCATTAAAAAACTGAGAAAAATGAATTAAAGGTCTAGAAAGTAATCTCACTTATGAGATAGATATAAAAGTACATAGTAAGGTATTCATCACTGGAGTCCAGAAATATATTATAATATCAATACATAATTACCAGAGAGTCTTCATGATCCAAATGCATAATGATTCAACATAAAACACCTTAATGAAACCCATAGTATAATAGAAAAAAATTAAAAAGATCATTTTATTATTAACAATTTTAGTAACTTTTATTTATAAACCTAAGAGATAAATCATATTATTCCCATTTTTAGATGAGAACACTGTAGCATAGAGAGTTTACCTTATTTGTTGTAAAGTTATATTTAATTTTTGATTTGTGATAATGTTAACGTATTTAAAACAATGAGCCCTTATCTTTTTAGCCATTCTTATTGAAATATTAGCACATATAAAATAACACAGTTTTTAGAATTTACTTCAAAATAAAATGGGTGCTTTAAACCTGGGCAAGGACATAGATGAAGCAAAAGTAGCCATGAGCTGATAATTATTGAATCCAAGTAATGGGAAAAAAAAAAAAAAAAAAAAAAAAGTTCATTGTACTATTCTTTTTACTTTTGGTATCTTTGCAATTTTCCCTAACTAACTGACTAAATAAATAATTAAATACACTCATCTTAGGAATAAACTTTAGGGGATCCATATAAGGAGAATACAAAATTCTAATAATAGGCATTAACAAGTTGCATAAATCAAGAAACAAATAACTGCTTGAAAAGGAATGTAAAAGAAGAGATTAGTTCAAAATTAATTTTAAAATTTAACAATTATAACCTTAGCACATTTTTTTTAAAATCTCCATTGAAGGATATTTACAGTATACCAGGAGTCAAGAAAATCCAAAAGAAAAACCATAATGAAATCTTTGCATTAATACTTTTACTCCACTATAGACCTGAATTAATTACGACACAAAGACACTGAAAATAATAAATGGGAAGAGATGGTTGGAATAGCAGGACCAGAAAAATGACCAAGAAATAAAGATAATTTATTCTGATAGACACGGCATTTAAAATCAGCATGAAAGAATGATTTGTGCAGTGAATAAACTTAGAAAAATTGAATAATCACTGCAGTAAAAATTAAATGAAACTCCCACTCACTCACATCTTTGAAATAAACTTTAGATAAAATACATATAAATGTTAATAGATAAAAACATAAATATACTAGAAAAATATTTGTAAATATATATGGAATTGTGTGTTGAAGGAGATTTTATAAACATGGAAACAAAGCCAGAAGACATAGAGTTATAGTAAATAGTTTTCACATATAAACACTTACAACTTTTTTTTAAAAAATGAAAACTCTCATTTAAAAAATCAAAAGACAATTTGGAAACCAATTTTTATACAAACATAAGAGATAAGCTATTAATTTCCTACAGGATTTTTAGGTGGTGAAATGAAATTGTAGAAAGCAGAAGTGCTTTTAAAAATACAAATGAAGAAGTTTTACTCCCAGAGGAATATCTAAATACTGAAGGACTCTACTGCAGAAAAAAACAAGTAAAACCTTAATAAAGCATACTTTTAATGTTGTGTTGACTGGGCTTGCAGAAGTGAGGGAACTTTCAAATACACACTACCCCATTTCCTGTATCAAGAACCCTCTAAAAATGTGTATTAGTAGGTTCTCATGCTGTTATGAAGAAATACTCAAGACTGGGTAATTTATAAAGTAAAGAAGTTTAATTGACTCACAGTTCTGCATGGCTGGGGAGGCCTCAAGAAACTTACAATCATGGCAAAGGCACCTCTTCCCAGGGTGACAGGATAGAGAAAGAGTGCCAGCAGGGGAAATGCCAGATGCTTATAAAACCATCAGATCTTGTGAGACTCACTCATTATCAGGAGAACAGTGTGGTGGAAATCACCCCCATGATCCAATTACTTCCACCTGGTACTGCCCTTGACACGTGGGGATTATTACAATTCAAGGTGAGATTTCAGTGGGGACAGAGAGCCAAACCATATCATTCCACTTCGGGCCCTTCCCAAATCTCATGTCCTGACATTTCAAAACACAATCATGCCCTTCCAAAAGTCCCCCAAAGTCTCAGTTCATTGTAGCATTAACTCAAATATGCAAGTCCAGAGTTTCATCTGAGACAAGGCAATCCCTTCTGTGTATGAGCCTATAAAATCAAAAGCAAATTAGTAATCTCCTAGATACAATGGGGGTACAGTCAGTGAGTAAATACACCCATTCCAAAACGGAGAAATGTGCCAAAACAAAAGGACTACAGGCCCCATGCAAGTTTGAAATCCAGTAGGGCAGTCATTAAAGCTTAAAGTTCCAAAATGATCTCCTTTGACTCCATGTCTCATGTCCATGTCACACTGATGCAAGAGGGGGGCTCCCATAGCTTTGGGCAGCTCTGCCCTGTGGCTTTGCAGGGTACAGCCCCCCTCCCAGCTGCTTTCATGTCTGGCGTTGAGTGCCTGCAGCTTTTCCGGATTCATGGTGCAAGCTGTCAGTTGATACACCATTGCGGGGTCTGGAGGACAGTGGCCCTCTTCTCACAACTCCATTGTGCAGTTCCTTAGTGGGGACTCTGTGTGGGGGCTCTGAGTCCACACTTTGCCTCTGCACTGCCCTAGCAGCAGTTCTCCGTGAGGGGTTCACCCCTGCAGCAAACGTCTGCCTGGACATCCAGGCACTTCCATACATGCTCTGAAATCTAGTTGGAGGTTCCCAAACCTCAATTCTTGACTTCTGTCCACCCACAGGCCCAACATCACATGTAGGCCACCAAGGCTTGGGGCTTGCACCCTCTGAAGCAATGGCCTGAGCTGTATACTGGCCCCTTTTAGCCACAGCTGGAGCTAAAGCAGCCAAGATGAAGGACACCATGTATGGAGGCTGCACAGAGCAGGGGTGCTTTAG
The DNA here is from genome assembly GCF_002776525.5 of Piliocolobus tephrosceles. Lineage (NCBI taxonomy): Eukaryota > Metazoa > Chordata > Mammalia > Primates > Cercopithecidae > Piliocolobus > Piliocolobus tephrosceles. Next base: position 35,628,123 of record NC_045448.1, on the reverse strand, counting down.
GCCAGGCCCATGAGACAATTTTTTCCATCTAGGCCTCCAGCACTATGATGGGAGGGGTTTCCACAAAGGTCTCTGACATGCCCTGGAGACATTTTCCCCAATGTCTTGGTGATTAATATTCTGCTCCTCATTACTTGTGCAAATTTCAGCAGCATGACTTGAATTTCTGTCTACAAAAATGGGTTTTTCTTTTCTATTGCATTGTCAGGCTGCAAATGTTTCAAACATTTATGCTCTGCTTCCTCTAGAAGGTTTTACTGCTTAGAAATTTCTTCTGCCAGATACCCTAAATCATCTCTCTCAGGTTCAGAGTTCCACAGATCTCTAGGGCAGAGGGGAAAAAAAGCCACCAGTCTCTTTGCCTAGCAAGAGTGACCTTTATTCAGGTTCCCAGCAAGTTTCTTACCTCCATCTGGATGAGCTCGGCTTGGACTTCATTGCCCATATCACTATCAGCATTTTGGTCAAAGCCATTCAACAAGTCTCTAGGAAGTTCCAATGCTTCCCATATATTCATGTTTTCTGAACCCTTTAAGACTCTAGGAAGTTTCAAGATTTCCCATATTTTCCTGTCTTCTTCTGAACCTTCAAATTGTTCCAACCTTTGCCTGTTACCCAGTTCCAAATTTGCTTTCACATTTTCAGATGTCTTTATAGCAGCACCCCACTCTCTGTGATACCAATTTACAGTATTAATCTGTTCTCACACTGCTATGACGAAGTATACAAGACTGGGTAATTTACAAAGAAAAGAGGTTTAATTAGCTCACAGTTCTGCATGGCTGGGGAGGCCTCAGGAAACTTACAATCATAGCAGAAGACACTTCTTCCCAGGGTGGCAGGATAGAGAATGAGTGTCAGCAGGGGAAATGCCAGATGCTTATAACACCATCAGATTTTGTGAGACTAACTCATCATCATGAGGACGGCATAGGGGAAACCAACTCCATTATCTAATTAATTCCACCTGGTACTGCCCTTGACACATGGGGATTATTACAATTCAAGGTGAGATTTGGGTGGGAGAACAGAAAAACCATATCAAAATGTAAAAACAAAAAAGGGTCTGAAATTGATGCTAGATACATTGAACTGAAACAAAGGCCAAGCAGTGTAGCTTTGTAGGAAAAATACTGATAGCAGCCTCCAAAATCCTAAAATGAAGTTGTGCCAGCAGGAAGGAGAGGGAGATATTGAACATAAGGCTACTGCATTAGCTGAAACTTTCAAAGGGAATAAAAGACGAAAAAGAGTTCTTAAAAGCAGCCATAGAAAGGAAGGCAGAAAATCAACACCTGCAAAATAATCAAAATGTGATTAATAGAAGCCTTCCTCATAGCAACAATGAAAATAAGAGGCAAGAAAAAATATTTTCCAAGTGCTGAGGAAAAATAACTGTCAAATAATACACTTCCAGGTAAGAATGTAGGGTGATACATGTAAATCCAAATATATCTGTAGAAAGAATACATCTCCATGAACACAATTACCATTGAGTATCAGATTAGAGTCTGATGCAGAGGAATATGTTATATGTCATATAGAAGAGACACGTTTAAACCTGAAACATGAAAAGTTTGAAGGTACAGAAGGTCAGAAATGTTATACTAGATAAATACACATAAAATAAAGCTGGAAATGCAATATCGGTATCAGAAAATGTGGGCTTTCAAAGACAAAACACATTACTGGCAATAGAATGAGTCATTACTGAATGACCCTTATAATTATCTTTTAAGACCAATCTCCCTGATGAACATCGATGCAAAAATCCTCAATAAAATACTGGCAAACCGGATTCAGCAGCACATCAAAAAGCTTATCCACCATGATCAAGTGGGCTTCATCCCTGGGATGCAAGGCTGGTTCAACATTCGCAAATCAATAAAC
>NC_045448.1:35609181-35625833 GCF_002776525.5 Piliocolobus tephrosceles | reverse complement strand
TCACACACTGGGGCCTATCATGGGGAGGGGGGAGGGGGGAGGGATTGCATTGGGGAGTTATACCTGATATAAATGATGAATTGATGGGTGCTGATGAGTTGATGGGTGCAGCACACCAACATGGCACATATATACATATGTAACAAACCTGCACGTTATGCACATGTACCCTAGAACTTAAAGTATAATAAGAAAAAAAAAGAATACCCGTTTTTATAATAACAGTCCTATGATTATCATTGTAAGAAGGATATTAACTAAAAATAGCTGATGTCAATATAGCAAACACTATATGCTAGATATTTTCCTAAAATCTTGGATACATATTTCATTTTATTTTCACCACAATTCTATGAGATATCTACTATCATTATCCTCATTTCACCAATGAAGAAATTAAGGCACTGAAATGCTAGCTTATAGTCATACAACTAGTTAGTGAAGAGACAAAGAGTCAAACCAGGAAGATAAACACCAGTCTCTATTTTCTCAATTCTAATCCATAAATCTATTAAAATATTATATTCACTGAAAAAATGTAGCAACTAGGCCAAGCAAGGTGGCTCACACCTGTAATCCCAACACTTTGGGAGGCTGAGGTGGTTGGATTACTTAAGACCAGGAGTTCAAGACCATCCTGGCCAACATGGTATAACCCCATCTCTACTAAAAATACAAAAATTAGCTGAGCATGGTGGTGTGTCCCTGTATCCTAGCTACTCGGGAGGCTGAGGTAGGAGAAAAGCTTGAACAAGAGAGGCAGAGGTTGCAGTGAGCCAAGAACACACCAGTGCACTCCAGCCTGAGTGACAGAGTGAGACTCTGTATCTCTCACACACCCACCTCCCCCCACACACAATGTAGCAACTATGAATATGAATGTACCTATTTTTTTTAAAAGCCACAGGATAAATGAAGCCCAAATTAATATAACTAAAGAGGAAAGTTGATAACTCCACTACCATAGTGTAAGATTTTAGCAAATTTCCCCCAATTATTAATCGATCAGACAAAATATTTATTCATAAACGTGATATGAATAATGTAATCAATAAGCTTGATTAAACAAACATATAGAGTTCAGCATCCAACAAGTGGAAAATGAACATTCTTTTCTTTTTTTTTTTTTTTTTGAGACGGAGTCTCGCTCTGTCGCCCAGCCTGGAGTGCAGTGGCCGGATCTCGGCTCACTGCAAGCTCCGCCTTCTGGGTTCACGCCATTCTCCTGCCTCAGCCTCCCGAGTAGCTGGGACTACAGGCGCCCGCCACCTCGCCCGGCTAGTTTTTTGTATTTTTTAGTAGAGACGGGGTTTCATCGTGTTAGCCAGGATGGTCTGGATCGCGCCCGGCCAATGAACATTCTTTTCAAGCAGATATTGTTACTGTAGCTTGGACCCTGAGTCTTCACTCTTGGATAAATAGAAACGAACACCAGGTCAAATAGAAATTTTTCTCAGGCAAGCTTTAATAGGCTTGCAGCTTGAGCAAAGTGAGGGAGCAATGCATGAGAAAAGGATCCCAGTGCCAGGTCTCTGAAGGGCTTGGCTCTTGTCATTTTATAGAAGCTGAGGCCAGAAAAGGAGTGACATGTAGGCATCTAGAGGCAGGGAACTTTCAGCACCTGCTGCACTTTAACATACGATATGGTTTAGCTCTGTGTCTCCATCCAAATTTCATGTTGAATTCTAACCTCCAAAGTTGAGGGAGGAACTTGGTAGAAGGTGATTTGATCAGGGGGTGGATTTCCCCCTTGCCATTATCCTGATAGTGAGTTAGGTCTCACGACGTCTGGTTCTTTGAAAGTGCATAGCTCTTCTCTTTCTCTCTCTCCTGCCAGCCATATGAAGACGTGTCTACTTCCCCTTTGCCTTCTGCCATGATTGTAAGTTTTCTAAGGCCTCCCCAGAAGCAGAACAGCTTGTACAGCTTGCAGAACCATGAGCTGATAAAACCTCTTTAGTTTATAAATTACCCAGCCTCAAGTATGTCTTTATAGCAGTGTGAGAGTGGACTAATACAACATGTTTCTTAATGTGTTGTATGTGTTATTAGCATGTTGAGTCTCCACCCCTGGGTGTGATTTTCAATACTGTAATGAGATTATAGTGAGGAAAAACTCCCTGAAAGGTCAGCACTGTAGTTTATCTTGTCTTTATGCTGCCTGGATCTGGTCTGGTTCTTTCTGGAAATGCCAGAGTCTGGCTTCAGTAACCTCAGAAGACATTACTCAAAGAGGTAAAGAGTTGGTTTCTTCTTTTTATGGTTAGGAGTTCAGCCTGGTCAGCTGAATCAGGAGAGGCCCCACTTCTGGCGTGTAATTTGTGTCAGCTTGTAAGGGAGGCAAAAATAGGGGAGGAAATATGCCTAGTCATGTGTGACCCATGGGGCCTTGGTTACATTGTCTCTTATCTGCCAGGACCAAGTCTCTTCCTTATACTGTTTTGGTATCACTCTATAGATTGCTTCATGAATGGGCTTCCAGTAGAGGACTATTTCCCTAATAATTGTAGCTGAAAAAAAGGGCCAAAGAACCTCCATGTAACTATGTATTCAAGGACATTTCCTGTTTAGAAGAGTGACCTTAACAGAAAGGGGAAGTTTTCCAGCTGTACTGATACAGAAGTCCCAGTGACATATGGCCATTGAGTACTCCCAATGAGGTTAGTTCAAAGTGAGATGTGCTTTAGTCATACACACTAGAGTTTGAAGACAAAATTTGAATAAAATGCAAAATATCTTATTAATTTTTATATTACTTTAATGTCAAAATAACATTCTAGATATAGTAGGTTGAATAAACACTTTATTAAAATTAACTTCATCTGTGTCTTTTCACTTTTTAAATACTATGGCTACTAAAAAAATTAAATTACACATGTGGCTTGCATAATGTACCTATTGGAAAAGATGATGCTGGTCTAGAGTTTTACTGAATTCATACCAACTGAGCCAGAATTTTGCTAAACTATAGAATTGGTGGAGGAGATCAGCCTCCAGATCAAACCAAATTTTTCTGAAGGACCTAAAGAAGTGAAGATCTATACTATTCCTATAAAAATGAAAGCTCAAAATCATATACACATCAGTTGTCCTTTAATTTATCTGAAATTCAATGTAATTTTGACCAAAATACCAACAGCGTTTTTCATGAATCTTGACAAACTAATTTGAAAATTTATCTGGAGGAGTAAAGACCAAAAATGGCCAAAACTGAATAATGTACCCTACCAGCTATCAATGCATATTGTAAACCTCTAGTGATAAAGTCATTATGTTATTGGTACAGAGATACAAAAACATTGACCCACGGAACAAAATGAAGATCTAGGAAATAAGTCTGTGTTTTATAACTTAATATATCACAAAGGTGCAATTGAAGATCATCGTGGAAGAAAGAGTATTCAAAATGTGAGACTGAACAATTAACTGCCCACATAAATTGGATCCTTAAATTGGATTCTTACTTTCCACCATACACATAAGTTAATTCTAGATAGGATAAGGGGAATGGTTCAAGGGGAATATTTGAGACCTTAAAAGAAAATAAGATTTTTTTTTTTTTTCTAAATTTGAGCTAGGGAAAGACAAATTAAAATACATGTTAAGCGTTTAAAATGGACAAATTTTACTATATGTTCATTAAAAACTTCTCTGCAAAAAACACCTAAAGACAGTGAAAAGACAAAACACAAACAAACGTCTGCAGTACATGAAATTTGCAAAGGATTAGGAAGACTCTTACAAATCAGTTAGAAAAGGACAAAACTCAATAGAAAATTGAGAAAAGGACACAAACGGGCATCTCACAGAAGAGGAAACATGTTGCAAACAAGCTCGTGAAAGATGTTTAACTTTATTAGTACTAAGGGAAATACAAATTAGCATTTAAAAACTATTGGCCTGATTTTATTCCCACTGACGATAATCCCACAACAATTACAAAACCAGACAAATCCAACAATCAGAGAGGAGATGAGTCAACCAATTGCTGGAGGAAGTATAAATATAAGCAGAAATAAGCCGTCGTTATTCTTTAAGGCTGAAAATTTACATCAGCTACGATCCAACAATTTCGCTCCCATGGAATACATTCTATGCTTTCTCTCTGTCAAGTGTCAAGAGAGCTACAAGAATGCTTATTGTGGCCGGGCGCAGTGGCTCACGCCTGTAATCCCAGCACTTTGGGAGGCCGAGGCGGGTGGATCACGAGGTCAGGAGATAGAAACCATTCTAGCTAACACGATGAAACCCCATCTCTGCTAAACACACACACACAAATTAGCCGGGAGCGGTGGTGGCGCCTGTAGTCCCAGCTACTCAGGAGGTTGAGGCAGGAGAATGGCCTGAACCCAGGAGGCGGAGCTTGCAGTGAGCCGAGATCGCACCACTGCACTCCAGCCTGGACGACAGAGCGAGACTCCGTCTCAAAAAAAAAAAAAAAAAAGAAAAGAAAAGAATAAGAAAAAGAAAAAAAAGAATGCTTATTGTAAAACTGCTGTAATAAAAAAAAAAAAGAAAGAAAGAAAGGAAAAAACAAAGAAGGAAGGAAGAAAGGGATGGAATGAAACAAAGAAGGAAACAAAAGAAAAAAGGAAGAAGAGAGGGAAAGAAGGGGAGAAAAAGAGAAATAAAGAAGAAGGGAGGGAAAGAGAGAGATTCAGGAAAGAAACAAGGGAAAGAGAAATAAGGAAAGAGAGACCTCAAATTTTCAGAAACAAATGGGCATGTAGAAGGATTCATTCACCCACTCAGATATTTTGCATGTGGAAATGGATGAAAGGAAGATATGTGGTACAATATGCATGAATATGATGTAATTCATATTCAGGAGACCTACTTACAGTAAGATACTCCTTTTACAAAGGTCCAAAAAAAGATAAACTGGCAATTGAATGTTTATGAATGAATATATAAGTATTGTATGTAAATAAAAATAATAAAGGATATAAAGATAGCATTTATAGTGTGCTCACATTTGTAGGAGAGGCAATTGTAAGGAGGAACACTTAGATGAAATGGTATTGTAAAATTTTACTTTATAAATTAGATGGTGGTTTAATGGATATTCATTTTATTACTGTGCTTTAGTATATAATACAGGTATGTTACACTTTTTCATGGATCAAATACTATTCCATTAAAATGTAATACCTTACATTATTACATTAAAATAAAAAAATGTAAATATGCACACCAACAAATGGTGAGTTGAGAAGATGATAATGTCATTTTCTTTGGAACTTTCTTTTTATTTTATTTTATTTTTTATTATACTTTAAGTTCTAGGGTACATGTGCATAACGTGCAGGTTTGTTACATATGTATACTTGTGCCATGTTGGTGTGCTGCACCCATCAACTCGTCAGTACCCATCAATTCATCATTTATATCAGGTATAACTCCCCAGTGCAATCCTTCCCCCCTCCGCCCTCCCCATGATAGGCCCCATTGTGTGATGTTCCCCTTCCCGAGTCCAAGTGAACTCATTGTTCAGTTCCCACGGAACTTTCTTACAACTCCCTGAACCACTGTCCCTTTCCTACCTCTTCCATATCTCCATTATAGAGCCATTTGTTTAATCTCCTTATGATTTCCTCTTTGGCTCAGCTGTTTAGTGCAGAACAATGCATGAGTTTGTTCAATCTCTGCTCAGTGTGTTGCCTTGCTCCTCATTAGTGGATGCACAACAGATGAAAAATGATAAATGAGTAGCTGTTCCAGATTGTGGAAATATTGCAAGTGATAATTCTATGAGAATTTTTAAGCTGAACACTCACCTATTTGGTTCCAAATTGCATAAATCATCTTGAAAGTAGGTTTTGTTCTAGCTCTCAAGAAACAGCACAGTCTGACATATCTGTAGGAAAATTGGATTTTTCATAATATGTTCTTAAGAGAAAGCAGTAAAAAGGGCTTCATAAAAAAGAGAAGCAAAATGCATATGCACCCTTCTGAAAATGTAAAAGCTGATGATATTTCTCCTTTGGGCATTAGATCAATCTCATATATAAACACTGAAATAGAGACTTACTAAGGAAATAGATCATTGGATGTCTAAAAGCATTTGTATTATGGGACTAGTAGAAAAACAGAGAATATTTTCTGCCCCTGCAATATAATGCAGACATTTTTGATAGGAAATATATGTTGCCCATAGTCAAAATTCATTGGGAAATACAACCTCAGCATATAAGGGTCCAAAATTAAATAATTAAATATTTAAATAGTTTTTTCAACCTTATTATTATAAGAAATGACAGTTAACCTCAGAGAGTATTCTGAAGGAAACAGTTTTGGCTCAATGATTCTGCTTGCAGGTATCTTATTCTATCTTCAGAGAAGCTTGTGATATGCCAAGTAAGATCATGTTTCCCTTCAGCGTTTGTATATTACCTTGAGAATGACACCACATTTGCTGATGATATTATCAAAATATCCTTATGGTATTGACTTGGTAAATGAACTGATATGGTTTGGCTGTGTGTTCTCACCCAAATCTCACCTCAAATTATCATCCCCATGTGTCAGGGGAATGGCATGGTGGGAGGTGATTGGATCATGGGAGTGGATTTCTCTTTTGCTGTTCTCTTGATAGTGAATGAGTTCTCATGATATCTGACGGTTGAAAAGTGTGACACTTCCCTCTTTCTCTCTTTCTCCTGCCACCATTTAAGATGTGCATTGCTTCCCCTTCACCCTCTACCACAATTGTGAGTTTCCTGAGGCCTCCCCAGCCATTCAGAACTATGAGGAAATTAAACCTCTTCTGTTTTTTAATTACCCTGTCTCCGGTGGTTCTTTATAGCATTGTGAAAATGGACTAATACATGGACACAATTAAAAACTACATTTCCTAAATTCTTACTTCTAGCCTAATTTCTGCCTTTTGTAAAGATTATTAAATTTCCTCTCTCTTTGTTAGATTCCAATGAATGTGACCTTCTTTGTATTTTTTGAGAACATGAGCAAATATAGAGACAAAGGCAAAAAGAAATTTCTACCATCTTTTAGTGTTGGAGATTATATTTTCAATATGCCTGGTTTACTAATTATTTTTGATTAAATGTGGTTTGATTTTTCCTTTGTTGTTCTATTTCAGATCTTATAATGTAAGGAAGAAAGAGTTGTCTTAAATAATTACCTTTCATTATGAGGGAGTATAGTATGTTGTTTGAAAGTGCAGACTGGAGTCAAATAATAATTATTTTTAATGGAAATATATCTAATAGAATAATATTATTGGTAAAACTGAAACATTAACTGGTAAAAATAATAAACACTAATAACACTAATTATATACATCTCTCTGTCCACTTCATGCCATCACCCACATAGCTGAAGGGGATTGGAGATAACACATACCCATGCCGATTAGTCTTATTTTGAATATGTGACTTCAAACTTCAAATGGCCCCAAAATGCTGCTTGACAATCACACTACCTTTTTCTGTTTCATTTATTCTGGAACTGAATAAAGTGACTCATTCCTTTTAATCTCTTCTCAAAATCTCAACCCTTTTAAGATTGCCACATTTAGTCAAACGAATACAGGATGCTCAGGAAAATCTGAATTAAATCTAAATGCTTATGTAGATGTACACTGTGATAAAAGAAAAAGATGACATGTGGAATACTTATACTTAAACAATAATTGTTTACCTAAAATAAATAACAAGTATGTAAATCACCTACCTCTGTTTTTAAAAATCATATTCCCTGATGGTTTGGCTCTCCTAAACGGTTTTTTTGTTTCACAGAGTTTGCTTATAAAATTCCTTGCCATATGTATTCCATTTATATGTCATTTCATAATGACACAGTTTCTATAGTGGTCATATCCAATTAATTTTGTTCATTTGTTCACTGAAAAATTATTAATGATATAACACATTCAACGTTGACACTATGAGCCACTATATTAGCATGTACTGGCATAAAATTCACAAAGTCTCTCGCTTTTCAAACTTGATTTGTTGAAACTTACAATGCCATCTTTTTTTTGGCATAACTTTATTCATTCCTTTCCATTATTAGGATTATATAGCATGGATTGATTGATGATTTTTCAAATGCTGTGGCCTGAAGAGAAAGAATATGGTCTTCAAATTTTATTCCCTTGTTGTTCAACACTACACATGAGGATGCCACTTGTTCCCATGTAACCATTAAGTAAAATCAAATTCTTCAAAGTATAAAATATATTTAAAAGATACTCATGGCAAATGCCATAATAATGATACACTTAAAGATGAAATTTCTTTTCTTGTTCTTAAGTAATGTCTCTTTTAAAACAGCTTTGACACTTAAAGAGATATTTTTCCATCACTTTTTGCTTTAACATGTTCAACAAGCTTCTGAAGCAATGGAGCACTTATATGACACAGTGTGCTTTTCCTTCAATTTGCATAATCCTATTGTTAAAGAGATGTTGAAAAGTATTAATAAGGAATAAATAGAATTCATTCAATGAATTACTTAGAAAATCAACAAGCATTGGGAGGGGCCTGTTCAGAACTAAAGTATGATTTCAATAAGCTGGATATTCTCTCACTGTATTTGTTAAAAGAGAATCAATGGGCTTCTGAATATGAGAGAACTGAACAATCCTGAATTCCAACAAAATCTCAAAAGTCCTTTATCATGGGTTTGATAGCATACATACTGAAATTAGAAAATAATTTCATGTGATCTCTGTAGTGTCAATAGGAAATATTTGATGCCAATAGCATGACATTCTTTGAGCAGTGTCATGTACAATATGGATCAAAAAGCTAACACCTTATGAAGAATCATTCACACTTTGATTCAACTTTAAATAAACCTTGTTTGCATATTTACACATTTACTTTTATTTGTATTTTTATTACTTCTACTAAAGTCAGTACATTTTTTCCTCATTAAGTCCTAACTAAAAAAGAGTCTGCAAAAATTTGTTGTTGTTTCTGAAGTTTCATCTAAAAGGGATTTTACGCTTCATAACCTTCTAAGGAAGCCTTTTTCATGAGGAAAATATTGCACAAGCAAAGGGAATTTTTTTTCTGCCTTGTGATTATTTTCACCATGGCTCTTTTGTAAAATGGCAAATCATTTTGATATTTTATGATCTCTGCCATAGTAAATGTAACTATTATATATTTGTATTATTACAGTAGATGTAATTTTGGTACTTAAAAGTTTGCTTGTGATTTTAGAATCAGAAAATGCTTTTGGTAGCTGTATGTTCCAAAGAAATTTGAGCTTAAATACTGATGCTGATGTATATCGTATGGAAGGTATTCCAACTTCTACTGCTTCATATGAATTTCCCTTAATCAAATTTTTATTTTTTGCCACAATTATAGTATTAGTTAAGAAACCATATATCACTTGTGCCTATATGCTGGTTTATATCTGATTTTTTGCCATTTTCCATATCGTATGAGTAATTGTATATACACACAGAGGTCTAAAGGAGCATTTTCTTTGTTTAGTAAATGTCACTCTTCAGAAAATGTATCGCAAAGTTTATTTCTGTGTTTTGGCATTTGAGGATTAAAATATACAAAAACACAAATAGGTAATAGAAACCACCACAAGAACTGAAAAGACTGAATTTAATAATCTCAGGGAATCTTCATTGCATTTGTCACTCACAAGACCAAATTAATAAGTAACCATAAACAAGGGTTGAGTTGTTGAAAGGGTTGTGAACTTGCAAACTAACAATAAAATTGACTAATATCTGGAGCAAAAGGTGAAGTTTTCCTTTGCTTACAAGTAATAGCAATATCTGTAAGGCATTGTCTTTATGTAATGTCAGAGATAACATTACATAAGGTTTCGGAAAGACGGGCTTATCAAAGCTTGGCAGACTTTCAGAGGTAGGAGGGTTTAGGGACTACAGAACTGCATATTCTACTGGTGTGGTCATTGTACTAAGGCTGATGTTCACCAGCTGACTTTTAGAAACACAGAAGATACACTGAAACATTTGTTGATTGACTAATGTTTAGAAGCATGGAGTTGTCACTGATTAGTCTATTTTCAAAAATGAAGTTTAATGATTGATTGACTGACTTTCAGAAGTCATAGTTACATGAATCAGGCTGGTGTCTGACTGATTTTCAGAGCATGGGTAGTAATCTGATTTTATTCCTAATGGTGGTTACTTATGCAAGACTTGGAACCTTGGCCAAAGAATAATCTTTCATATCCTAAATATGAAAAATAAATAATTTTAATTCTTACATGTTTCTTTTGGCTTTCTTTCAGCCAACACTGCAAGAAGAAACTTAAGAGACTCTCCAGATCTTTATTTGTAGAGGTATGACTTTCAGCTTGTGTTGCCATTGAAGTGATTTAAGCTGCCAATGGGTATGACTGAAAAATTGCTCTAAAAGCCAATTTTTTGTCATTGACTGGAAAAAATACTGAATATAGAACATCTAGAGTGTCCTGGCAGAGACAATACAAGACACAGGAGAAGAGTGTTAGATTCAGAACATGTTTGCACTATAAAATAATACTTGGCAACCCTAAACCCTCATCATCATTCTTAACTTTGTTTTCTATTTCATTGAGAAAATAATAGAAAATAAGAGAGAACTTCTACAAACTGTCTACCACATCTAACCCTTACTTGAATCTATTCCCAATTATTCTAACTTTTCTCCAGTTAATAATATATATAAATTAATTGTGCAGCTGATAAAAGCAATCAATTCCACTTACCTAGTAGATCTTATCACCTCTTACATGAATAAGGGCATAATTTAATCAATCCTCATATTTGTCTCAAATTTATACCTATAGGTAAGAACTGCCTGGTAGACATTGCCACTTGATTGTCTAATAAGCATTGCAATCTTTAAGTGTATATGACCAAGATCCTAACCCATCCCTCAAGAAGCTCCCAACAACTTTACTGCCAAAACTGTATGCCACAATATTTTCTATCTCTGTCAGAGACAACACCATCATTACAGTTGTTCAGGCCAAAATCTCTACATTCACACTGTCAGAAAACCTGATTTTTCTACCTTTAAAATATATTCAGAATCTTACCACTTCTCATTACTTCCATCATAACACCTTGATCCAAACCAAATTTAGGTTATTGCCACATCCCTCTTATGGTCTAGATGTTTTTCTCTTGGACTTTCCTCAGTCTTTTCTTAAAACAGAAGTCAAAGAGATTCTATTATAGAGTCCAAGCATGACATGACTGTTCTCAATTCCTTTCAATTACCCACACCTCACAGAAAGAAAAAGCCAAAGGCATTGTTGTGACCATCAAGTTTGAACAGGATTTACCTGCTGTAAATTCTCTGATGTTTTCTCTTATTCCTCCCTTTTTTTTTTTTTTTTTTTTGGCTCACTGAGGTCTAGCCACACTTCCCTCCTTGCTATTCCTCATATACTAGGCACCCTCCTATTCAGGACATTTATATTTGCTGTTTTCTCTTCCTAGAATTCTTTTCAGGATACTCCAGTTCCTCTCTCACCTGGTGTGGATCCTAACTCAAATGTAACCTTTGCCCCAAATCATAGTATTGAGGATTACAATATCCCAATATTCTGTTTTCCCTTTTCCTGCTTTTTTTTTTTTTTTTTCTCTGTAGGATCTATCATCATTTAGCACTCTATGTATTTTATGGTTTATTGTCTGCCTCCCCCAACTGGATAGTAAATTCAGTGAAAGCAGAGGTTATTGTCTAATTTTTTTTGTCTGTATTCTTGATTCTTAGACTGTCGCTTAGGTATTTAATGAATGTTTACTATTACTGTTTTTACTTTATTTTGTCACTGTCATTGTTATAAACTGCAGTAATCTCATTAAAAAGTCGAAGCTATTAAACTGCTTTCAAAATCTATTTTGAGTCTCGCTCGCATAGCTTTGCCCTTTCTCCAAATGAATTACCTGACTAGAGTTATTCAATTTAACATAATGAGTACTCTTCAAATATCTGTTTTTTGCTTAATTTTAAACTATTTTGATTAAGGGAGGAAAAAAAATATAGATACTCTGTATCATTCTTAAAGGGCTTAAACATTTCTCAGGAAGATAGAATATGCATGTATAAAGAAAGAAAAGAAAATGTATGAATAATAAAATAAATATTCAGTCATTGTTTCAAATATGCAATAAATATTTCTTATGTATTTATTGCCATCCATGGCTCAATCTAGATGTTATTAATGTAAGTCAATGGAGAGGAAACTACCCTTAGAAACTCATAGTACAATCAAATGCCCTAAATGCATTGAACAGAACACAAGAATGATGAGCACTAATGAGAGAGAGAAACTAAAGATGAAATTCAGGAAGGAGGTGGTATGGAACGTTTTGTCTGGACCATGTAGACTAGACAATCCCCAGTGGAAACTGAAAACTCAGTGTGTCAGTTCATTACCCAGGAAATATCCCCATCTGTCTTACCACCTTAAACTAGAATTATTGTCAAGATTTCCTTGATTTTTGCTCTGGGTATAAATTATTACTACACAGGAATATTTCTACTTTAAAATGGAGCTTGTGAGAAATATCATAACTTTGAAATAACATTGGGCTACATTCAAATTTAATTTAGGGATGGACTATGGATGTGGGCTAAGAAGATTCTTTGACTATTCCCCTCCTCTCTTCTTCTTTTTTCTGGCTCAGAGTATGTATAAAGTGAGGTTTCTCTGTACCTACAAGGCTATATTTCAAAGTTTGTGTTGTTCCCTGACATAGGCTGTGAATCTGTTTCGCTTCCGTCTCTGCATGGATGTGCAGGGCTGTTATTCTGGCAGAGTTACCCACCTAACTACTCCAATGCACTTAGTTTGCCTTGTTTCCTAGCAACGGGTTCCATCTAATTTGTTTTCCTGTAGCATCCCTTCTGCATCAGACTTTCTTGTTCCTCTTTCTCTTGCTAAATAGATTTACAAGTGTCTAATAGTCTTTATGCCATATGTCTATCAAGCAAGTCTTTCTCCAGAAAAGTAGGGGACTGGATAATACCATATACCTTCAGGAGAGCAATTTTAAATTAGGGGCCTGAACATAAATTTCAGAGAGCTGGGATCATGTACTTTGGTAATACTGTTTTATTTTGTAGTATTAAAATAACTCTGCAGTGAGAAACCACTTTTACCCCCAAGGGCTCCTTATTAAAAACAACATAGGAAATTTTTACTTTCCTAAATTCAGTTTGTAACTAATCCAAATTATGTGAATTTGATCGAGTGTGAGCAAATCATTTAATTCTTTATTGTTTCCATGACAAGTTCTATCCTTGTTTTTTAATGACTGTTAAGGAGAGTCAACTTTACATTAATCAATGGGGAACTGATCATGCACGCACATCCTTTTTATAGGGTAGTGCCCCACTTCATAGAGGAATGACAGATAAGCAGCAACGCACTTTGCCAATGGTCAAGTTATACCTGCCCAATTCAAACAATAATGTACTAATACATATGAATAATAAATTATGAGCTACTGCTTGTGCCATATATGTAAAATATAGGGGAACAGCCATGGTAAAACTTATTCCATAAAGTATTTTTTTAAGAGACATCCTCCCAAGTAAAGGGAGGAGTGCTGTGTCAAACATATACAGGGCTCTCCAAGGCACTACAACTCTCTACCAGCAGAGTGAATAAAGAAGTGGGAATAAACCAGTGTTATTCTTAGCGAAAATTCCATCCTCACAGTAATTGATAATGGTTAAATAATATTCCACTTTAACTATAAGTGTCATTGGTGTTATTTTATGGATGAAGACTTGGGTAGATTGGATTAGAAGTAAAAATGACAGCCTTGTGGGGTAAATTAAATACCCTAGACTATAAAAGCAAACACTGGAAGGCTCCTCTATAGCAATGGTTTGTAGTTAGAAAGGGACTTCAAAACCACCTGAAGATCTTTACCAACGATTTGCCGAAGACCTACTCATGGGGAGATTCTTTTCATGCAAAATGGGGTTACAGAGGCACATCATAACAAATATTAAGGAAAAGCTTTTGTAATAATAAAGACATGTGTATTCTGTACCCAAAGTAATGCTATTCTGAAATTAGGACTAGGCAATAAATTTATTGCATAATTAAGGGATATTCTAGATAAATGGTTTGAGGTCACATATAAATATTGATTACTTACCATAAATTAGGTATAAATTATGTATTTTAGATACACAGAATGATTTGAATTATATTTCATCATCATTAAAAAAATTACTATGCTGGAAAGTCAGCTTCTCCCTTCTCTTTTTTGATTCCAGGATTGCTCAGTAGCAATGCTCAGAATTTCAACATGGATGGAATTCTGAGCCTTGAAGACCAGTAGCCTTGTGTTCAAGGCTCAGAAATTCTCTACAGTGATTCTAATTGAAAGAGTTCTTGCTATCTTTCAAAAAGCCATTTGATTTGCCAGCTCTTACTGCAAAAAATTTACTGACAGCTCAAGTCCATGGACAATAAGTATTGTCTGTATATATTATGTTATGGTTAAAGGTTAAAGCCATCTGGGAAAATGGAATCATGTCTAACACAGAGAGAAATGTATTATTTCCTTTGTATTTTTTTCTTGCATGTTGACAAATTATAGTCGTATATATTTATGGAGTACAAAGTGGTGTTACAATTTTTGAATAAAATGTGGAATGATTAAATTAAGCTAATAAACATATCTATCACCTCAAATATTCAACTTGTTTTGTGATGAGAATATTTGAAATTTATTCTTAGTGACATTGTAATGTGTAGTACTCAGTTATTAGCTATATTTACCATCCTGTGCTATTGATCTAAAAAAAAAAAACTTATTCCTTTGGCCAAACTGAAACTTTGTACTCTATTACTATCAATTCCACATTCCTCACCAGCATCTGTTAACCACCATTCTACCCTTGCTTCTATGAGTGCCATTATTTTAGAATCCACATATAAATAGGAACATGCTGTATTTGTCTTTCTGTGTTTGGTTTATTTCACTTAGGGTGACATTCTCCAATTCCATCTATGTTGTCATGAATAACAGAATTTTTTCTCTTTTTATGAATGCATAGTATTCCACTGTGTGTATAGTAGTTTCTTGGTATCCATGGGGAATTGGTTCCGGAACTCCTGCATACCAAAATCCATGGATGCTCAAGTCCCTTACATAAAATGGTGTAGTGTCTACCTATAACCTATGCACATTCATCTATGTATTTTAAATTGTCTAGATTTTCTAAAATACCTAATACAATGGAAATGCTGTCTAAATAGCTGTTACACTGTATTTTTAAGATTTGATCATTTGTATTGTCATACTGTTAATAGTTATTTATTTCAGATATTTTTAATCTGCAGTTGGTTGATTCTGCAGTTGCCAAACCTCCAGATACAGAGGGTCAACTATAAATACCATATTTTCTTTATCTATGCGTCCCTTGATGGACTCTTACATTGATTCCATAACTTGACTACTGTGAATAATGCATCAGTAAACATGGGAGTGCAAACATCTCTTCAGCATACTAATTTCAGATTTTTTGAGTAAATGACCAGAAATTGAATTGTTGGATCATTTGGTAATTCTATTTTTAGTTTTTGGAGGAACCTTCATAATGTTTTCCATAGTGGCTGCACTAATGTGCATTTCCATCACTAATGCAAAGTGTTATCTTTTCTCTATATCCTTGCTAATACTTATCTTTTGTCTTTTTAAAACTTTTCTAAATTAGCCATTCTTATAGGTGTGAGGTGATAGCTCATTGTGATTTTGATTTTCGTCTTCCCAGTGATCAGTGATATTGAGAATTTTTTTGCTTATCTGTTAGATGTACATGTCTTCTTTTAAGGAATGTCTATTCAAGTCCTTTGCCTAATTATTAATCAGATTATTCATTGTCCTTGTATAAAGTTTATAGATTCTTTTAGAATCTTAAAATTTCTCCCAATTCATAGGTTCTCTTTATTCTGTTGTTTTCTTTGCTATACAGAAGCTTTTTGGTTTGATTATCCCATTGGTCTATTTTTTTCTTTTGTTGCTGCACTTTTGGGGTGAAAATTAATATATATATATAGCTTTTCCTTTGTTTTCTTCTGTCAGCTTGGTGCAAAGGTAATTGCAGTTTTGGCCAAACCCCATCACTTTTGTACCAAACTAATAGTAGTTTTATAGTTCTTGGTCTTATGTTTAAATCCTTGTCCTGCCTGCCTACTTCTTCTGATATGGGGCAGGTAACTTCATACATAAAAGATAATCAAATGTTTTTTGAGCGAATAAATAAATAAATGAGTTAATGAATTAAAATTTTTCTATGATATTTGCTGGAATCTGCCAAGACCAAGTTTGATGCTGAATTTGTTAAATGTTTAATATTTTCTAGAGTTGGATAATTCTATCATATATGCCCTAGGGGTTGTCTTTTTTGTGGGACAATCAATTAACCACTATCATCTGTTATCGCTATACTATCCTCTGGCCCCTACCATCCTCTGGTCTCTGTTGCCTCACATTATCATCTTCTGTCATTAGGGGGAAATTGGTTCCTTCCCAGTAATCTAACACAACTTTCTAATTTGAAAGTAAAAAGGAAAGGAAGGAAGAAGGTTAGAGAGAAGAGAGGAAGGAAGGAGGGAAGGAGGGAGGGAAGGAAGGAAGGAAGGAAGGAAGGAAGGAAGGAAGGAAGGAAGGA